>NW_010256899.1:0-19407 GCF_000690775.1 Eurypyga helias | reverse complement strand
CCCCAGCTCCCTGGTAGCCCCTTCAGGCACTGGAAGGTGCTATAAGGTCTCCCCGGAGCCTTCTCTTCTCCAGGCTGAACAAGCCCAATTATACAAATGGCTGTAAATACATCTTTGTCTCATTTAGGGATTAATAGTTTGACTCTCTTGATTTGTTGTACTTCAGGCAGAGGTTGGGAGGAAGAGGGGACTTTTCTCCATGACTGCAGCAGTTCTGTACCTAAGGTGGCTGAGTTTGCTTTATTTTCCAGATGTTCTCAGTTTGCTGCTATTTAAGAGAGTAAAAAAACTATTGTTCAACCTGTCAATATTCCATTTTAAGTATCCTTAAATGGTAAATCATGAACCAATTTTTTTCTTTGTTTGCAGACGTCAAATAGTATTGGGTTTGGAAAGGAAACAGAACGGTCCATGACTATGAGTAAATCAGTAATACCTGATATTCCCTCATCACACGAGAGTTTGATCAAGTGGGCTTTTGAGCATAAGTATAGTCCGGTTACTTCCTACACAAAAGCCCCTGTTGCTAACAGATTTCATCTGCAACTTGAAGATACAGGTAAGCTTGAAGATGAACTTTTAGTGTATTAAAAAAGTATCTTGTATTTCCAGGAATATGACAATTCGAAAGGTGCGTTCTCAGTTTTGAAGTTTTGTTGTTGGGGGTTACATTACTATCACTGCTCATCATCATGATTGCTGGTAATGTCTTAGTGCTGTGGCTTTTTTATTAGAAAAATCCAAGCAAATTGTGTTATTTCCTGATACATTGATGGAATTAAACGGCTGTAGTTTATCCAACTCAGAAGCCGTTATAGCTGACCGTGCTCAGTGCTCACTGGAACAGACTTTAGAAACTGGATATCTTGTTAGGTAATAAATCCCTCCCTGCCACCGAAAAAAAAAAAAAAAAAAGTATGAGCCTAGTGGTTCCTTGAGACAATTAAATGAACATTTAAGTTGTTTAGAGACAAAACTGGCTTACCAGAAAGGTCTGACTGAATGGAATCTTTACAAGCGTTTCAAAAAATTTAGTTATTTGGCCAAAGTCATTGTTGATGTAAAGATATCTGGGTTCATTGAAGCTAGGGGAGTTGCATCTGCTTTTTCACTGATTCTGAATTTCAATCACTAAAAATGCTGTTTAGCTGTTTTGATTAAATTATGTTCACATGAATTTTATCAGTTGCACTCTCATGGGTTACAGATAATTATCTGCTAGGGCCAGTTGTTGAGATTATGTTGAGCCAGAAGATAGTGTTCTCATTTATTCAGTATAAGGTTAACTCTCGTTTAACTTCACTCTGGTGATGTAAGTAGTTCCACATCAGTGGGGTGACGGAATTTCACCCAGTGATTTGCACTTACACTACTTTAGTGCTTCTGAAATAGCCTATTTGCTAAATGTGATGCTTCTTTTACTTCTGTGGTTGCCTTTTGAAAATAATAGACCCACTCCTCAAAACCTATTTTCAGCTCTTAGTGAGGCAGATTTCTAGCAGGGACTAAATATATCAAGATTAGTTTCCTCAGTAACAACTAAACTCTTAGTGGAGGAATTGTGGTTAGTTACCTGAAAAGTACAAAGATACTGCTTTGGATTTCTTTCAAGAGGTTCCTTTCCAAATAATTTTATTTTTTTGGTATGAAAATTATTACTTCTGAATACTTTTAGGCAAAGTATTGAACGAACTAATTTTTTTTTTTTTTTTTTTTAGAAGAGATAAATGATGAAGAAGACCATTCCCTTCCTCCGGAGCTGACAGAATTGCTGGGTGCTAATCCACTGCCTGCACCAAAGAATCCTGCGTTAAGTGATGGCTTGACTTTTCCTTTTCACATTAACAGAGGAAGACATGACACAGTGGGAGAAGGAATCTTCCCATCCAGGGATTCTGTAGATACCTTAATAAATGCTGACTTTGAGCATTCCCTCTCAAAACATAAAGAACCAGAAGAGGTTCAGGGCAGTGCTGATGTAGCCCTGTCAATAAAGTGTGATCATAACATCATGACAGTAGCTGTAGAAAAAGACTCTCTGCAGGTTGGTGTCATCTTTTATTCTCAGATTTGGGCAGAACATTTTATTTCATAGAATCGTAGAATTATTTAGGTTGGAAAAGACCTTTAAGATCATCAAGTCCAACCGTTAACCCAGCACTGCCAAGTCTACCGCTAACCCATGTCCCTAAGCATCACATCTACACATCTTTTAAATACCTCTAGAGATGGTGACTCAACCACTTCCCTGAGAAGCCTGTTCCAATGCTTAACCTTTTGGTGAAGAATTTTCTCCTATTTGTATTTTGGTTGAAAAAATAAACATTTTAAGATCGACAGCTATCACCACCCAGACCCCCAGAAAATAGTTTGGTGAGGAAACCGTACTGTAGGTATTCTTTGCCATAACTCAGTGTCATGTTTCCTCTTACCAACAATCCAGTAATATCTGATTAAAGATTTGCAGAGTTGGTTCTGTCAAAACATTACTGTACTCAACCATCAGTCTGAGTTTTAATCTCCAAAGTATAAAGAATCTGCTCTTGATAGTTGTGTGAGACCTGGATAGATCTGTTTCTACTATCTACCAGCTGACATGTTGCTTGTGTCCATTTGCATTGTGGAAGAGAGCCTGATACAGACAGCATTTTTAGCTCATTTCAGACCAAACAGAGTCAGCATTATTAATCAGCAGATTAATAATGAACCTGTTGTTTTCTTTGTCCCATGTTACATTTATTCCCTGTCTGTCGTGTATAACAGTGTTTTGAGAGTGACCTTCCCTGGATGTCAGTACACTGAACTTTACTTCCTCCAGTCATGAGCAGTATTCTGAACAGCACTTTAAGCAAGAGCCTAACACAATTGTGTTTCAGCCACTTACAAAGTGCCTTTGTTTCAGGCTAGCGGCTACACAAGGACAGAACTCTCACTGCTGGATCACTCTTGCAAAGCCAGGATGAATGGTACCCATTTCATTTTGGAGTCTTTGCTGAACAAATGTGGGACTCGGACAGCATATATCTTTAACAAGATTGTTTATTTTAACTCTGTGAGTATTTTACAAAGAGGACCTGCTTTCTGCACTGCACGTCGTAGTTGTACAAGGAAGCCAGTGTAGTTAGCTTTAGCTTTAGCAAAAAGGAGGCATCCTGATCTTTTCTTGTCCAGCTCAAACCTAGTTGCAGTTACAGTCCCTGTATTCAAGGAAGTATGAAGGCTGCACATTCAGTGTGCTCCTGTGGTGTATCCCAAAGGAAAAAGGAGGAGTTGGAGTTAAATACTCTTACAGAACTGTGTGGCTGCACTTTGGGTACCATCTGTACCAGTCTCGGAGAAGTTACACCAGCTTTCCCTATGCAGCTTTGATGTACCCATACAAAAGCAGTGCTAGATGTAAGAAGGAATAGGAATGAAGTTCCGTGATTGCACAAAACAGTACCATTTAATTCATATGTTGAATTATTTCAAGTGAAATTCGTTCTTTCAAAATTGTTTGTGGAAAAAAGCTTCCAAAATGTGAGGAAAAGACATTATCTGTTCATGCTTCTGTCTTATAATTTAGATTCATATTTGCTATCAGTTGATGTATGTGAGGAAGGGACTCTGAGTAGTTTTATAAGAGGGGTGATGCTAAGGAGCCCACTTAGGTTCTAAGTGACTGCTTCCAGACTGGCTTGGGTTGGAAAGTAATGACACGTTTCTCTGAGCTTTCCAGTACATAGAAGTAACCTTGGCAAGTGATGGAAAGCCTGTGGTCCAACCCAAACATAGCTAAGGCAATCTGATCTGACCTTGCCTGGCTAAAACTGTTTTATACTGGTAAGTCTGTAGCACCTAACTTTAGAAACAGTCCCAAACCAAGACTCTGGATAGGAACATCAACATACTACGGAATAGCACATATCTGGAGCTGAATACTGTCCTTGTCCCTATATTCCATTATGGCCCAAACTAAAATGGATATTTGCTTTCTCTTATTTCTCCATCCTGTTTTTTAATAATCTTGGCTGCTCCCTTAAAGTCCAGATAATGCAAGGTGTCTTTCAGAATTTGGGAGCATTTCTCAAAAAAAAAACCAACACCACGCAGTGGAGTCTCCGAGAGTGTATATGTCACTTCTCAGCAGTTGCTCTATGTCCAAGAAAACAAAGTTGAAGGCGTGGAAGGGAGGGGACTAATTGAGGACCTGCAGGGCATACAGAAGCAGAGTGCAGAACATTGGAAAACAAAAATAGGAATTTTCAGGTGAAGAAATGTAGAAGTGTGCAAAGGAGGGAAGGGGTGGGGGAAAAGGGAAATCCAGTAGAAATTCAGAGAAAAGCAACAGAGGAAAAAATGCAGAAAGGGGCATCATGTGTTTGCGTGTATATCTTTGAAAAGTATGTAAATGGCAGAAGAGAAAATCCTTTAATGACCCTAACACTCTCAGTGATTTTCCATGAGTGCATTAAGGAAAACTGTAAGTTGCAAAAAACCACTTCAGAAAGCCCTTTCTTTTTGAAATGTTGGTTATAGAAATACCAGAAATAGAATGGAAATGCTAGGGTGCTCATTCAGACACCACCACCTAGACTGGTGTCCTTCCTGAATTTTGGGAAAAAAATGCAAAACAACACAACTAAGGAGCATTCTCTATTACCTGCATATCTTACATGCTCAGCACAAGCCTGTCTTAAGACATGCTTTCACCATCTGCTTAGCGGGTGTGCTTCTTTTGGCCTCTGCATTGTTCTGAAGAGAGAAGGAAATAATAACCATGAAGAGAGAGTGCTCAGTTATCACCTAATTTTATGTGTTTGCAATACCTTTTGTGCAGATTGTCATTCAGCTGTCATCACCAGCTGAAAGCAGCGGCTTTGATGATGATGACATGGAATCAGGTGATAATGGATTTCCAGGGGATGCTGACGAGGGAGATATTGCTTTCTCAAGTTGGCCTGAAATAGCGGTATGTTACTCTTGGGTTTGCACCTGACAATAGAGAAATGCCTACTGTAATAGGCACTTCACATAAATACATTAATTGCATAGCAATTAATTTGTCTTTTACATTTCTTCTCATTTCTGTTTCTTGTGACCCTGTTAAAGATTTGCACTAAGCAGAAAGAATGTGGGTGGGCCTGGATTGCACACTCCAAATTTGTCCTTAGCCAGCTACCACTCCTGACTCAGGATATATTTGTATTGTCTTTTTCATTTCAGTTTAATTGCACACTGCACCAACCAGAGGATGACAGAGGCACATTGTGGCCTTCTGAACCACACATCACCAACGTGACCTTCAACATGGAGCTGTACAAAACAGACCTGTTCCTTGCTCCCTCCCAAGGACTCTTCTCTGTTGCTGAGAATGGGCCAATATATGTAGAGGTAACAAACTGAAAAATGCTTTCAAACTAACAGAAACATTTTGCAAGGCCATGTAACTGAGCCAAATTTGTGCATGTCAGTTAAAAGGTCTGATTGTGCAGTTGCTTTAGGCAGACAGGTAGGTACTTGGGTGGCTGCAGAGAACACAAACTGGGAGGTAGGAAGCAGGACTATGTTTTGGGTCAAAACCAAAGGATTCTTGCAAAATGGATTAATTTAACTACAGGGTGAATTTGTCATTCTTGCCAAGTCCGCTTTTCTGTGCAGAACTTAAAGGTGGTCTCTGAGCTCTTGCTCTGAACTGGCATTTCCTGATGAAGACTTCAGTGCTCATTTTAGTGGGTAATGTGGGTGAACTTTATCTGAAAGATGTAGACATGCAAAAAATGGCTACAAGTGTCTGTCTTCCATATGCTTGTGTTCTCGGGTTACAGAGTTAATACAGATTGTGATCTCTCTCCAATTCACCTACAAACACCAATTACAATCCTTCTGAATACTATCACACAAGAGATCTAACAGCTTCAGAGAAGACTAGCAAAGTCAGCCAGGTACCCTTGACTTCAGGTGCATTTTGGACCTAGTAATATTTCCATGTGTTGATAAGTTGGTTTGAAATTCCCCAGATTTCATAAACAATACAGTCGGTATTTCTAAAGATAGTCAGAATTTGGCATTTTTCAAATAGCCGTTGGCGTTACTAAATAGCACATAGGCAGTGAAGTAGTATCCCCCGTTCATAGATGTGCAGATGAAGGAATGATGAGCTGTGGGCTTCTAAGACCAGAAAAATGACTATTTTGACTGAAGCAGTGCTGTGCTGTGATTCTCCTGCTCAAGCTGGTTCCTCTTTGTGAGCCCACGTTGCATGTGATAAGCATAGTGGCCCATTTGATACTGGTACCGCTTTCTTCATTCTTTCAGTGTGTTGTGGCTCTTCCTCATTCTCTACCCAGTGAGAAGTACTTAAGACAGTTGAAGCAAAAAGAAAGTATGTCATGCTGAGTTAAGAATATGTTTATGAAAGACACGGTTGTTTTTTTTTTTCATTTGAATAAAAGCAGCTGCTTCCTGCATCCCCCTGGCTCTGAACACTCTGGATTTGTCTGGTTCTGGAGCTGTTTATTCAAACAGATGTTCTGATTTCTTCATCACCTGTCCTGGCAGAGGCCTTTTCTTTGTGTTTCTCCTTCTTGCACAGTGGAAAATCTGTATCAGTTTTGAACTTCTGTGACTCCATTTTTAGCTGACAAGGATTTTTTTTTGTTTGTTTTTCTGTTTTGCTTTTGTTATTAACAAATTCATTTTTGGGTTTTAGCCAATAAATTACGTAGGTTATAATCTGTAAGAACTCTCTATCAGCCACCTTCTCTGCTAAAGATGTTTTTTGTATTTGAATCTTTTGGCATTTTTTTCTTTGTTTCCCTACTGTCATTTTCTTATCGTATTTTGGTCTCACCTTCCTTCTGTAGTTAACTTCTTGAGATATCATTCATCCTTTTATTTACCTGATGGTGTTTCATGATCCTGTAGTATGCCTGTCTTCCTTGCCACGATGTCTTTTTTTAACTACTTTACACCATCAGCTTGTTTACCTGTCTGTGGCTTGACTTTCACCGGTTTTTGTTTCTGCTCTTTTCAGAAGATGGTCTTCCTTGCTTAGATGCATTAACACATCCCTTCATCTCTAATTTGATTGCTGCTCACATAAGGGAGAGAAAAAAAGAAAAATGACGTTATTCACTGCGCAATTCATAGCATCCAAAAATTTCTGTATAGACCACAGGAAAATTGGCAGGCTCTTCCTTAAATACACATGCATCACATACAGATTAAGCACACATTTAAGGCGCCTTGCTTTTAAGAAAGAAATTATTTCTTGTGGAACTGCTTTCATCAGGTAGTGTTAATGGTTAGGCACAACACTTCTGATGTTTATTAAGAGCTACATGCTTCATTTGTTACAAATTCCATTTAAATTTTTTCCTAATTATTCTGTAGCATTTGTTGTCTGCATTCCACCCCAGCTGCAGAACAGCAGTGCCCTCGAAGTTTGCAGTCTTAATTATTTTTCATAAAAGAATATGAATTTCAGACTTAAACTAAAAGGCTCATTTCACAAGAAATTATGGCTTTTTAAGAGGCTCCCCCGCGCCTAGGAATGCCACCCACACATCAGACCATGACCTCTTCTCTGCCTCTGCATTCCTCTCCTGGCTGGGGGTTGGTTCTCTGTTGTGTCTGTTGCTTTTTTTTTTTTTTTCCATTTTCAATTAAAGTTTCAAACAGATACAGAGACATGGAATTAGTAATTGACTTACGCTCAGCTGGATTATAGTCTGTGTCAAAGGGAAGTGGTACCATCTCAGGTGGCAGTCGCAGTCATCAACTCCATGCTGATCTGGACTGGGTTTTTCATCTGCTTTCAGAAAAGAAAAGAAAAGGAATTTGGAGATAAGGACTTGCTGTATGTATACATGGTTATGCTGTTAAACAGCTGTTGGTTTTGAAACCACAGATTTTCTGTCTCTCAATTTGACAGTCTGCCCTTAACATTTAGCCTTCAAAATAGTTCAAATTGGAAGTGGTACTGGAAAACTGCTTAAAAAAAATGGTTGAAAATGTTAATGAAATATGAACTAAAAATGTAATTTCTGAGATCTTACCATCTCTTTCTTTTTAATGCAGGTGTCTGTGACTAAAGCTGACAGATCTTTGGGCTTTGCCATTCAAACATGCTTTGTTTCCCCGTTTTCAAATCCAGATAGAATGTCTGACTACACTGTTATAGAAAACATTTGTCCTAAAGATGAATCTGTTAAATTCTACAGCATCGAGAAGGTGAACTTTCCAATACCACATGCACAGAAGGACAAAAAAAGATTTAGCTTTGTGTTTAAACCAATGTTCAACATCTCGCTGCTCTTTCTTCACTGCGAGTTGACTTTGTGTACAAATAAAGATAAAGATACTCAAGGACTGCCAAAGGTCAGTAATTTATTCCAGTCAGAAGTTCTGATTCAGGTGAAGATAAGATTCTTTTTGATTTTTAATCTGAACTTTGAAGTGAATAAATGGTTTTCAGTGGAATTGATGTAATGAATGTAGTAACTCTAGGCTCAAGATTTTAATAGATAAGTTGTGATACTATGCGTTTTGACTGCATAATTTAAAGTTTCTATTTAAATTTCATTAGGTGATTATGTGGGATAAATAGAAATTGCTTTTTATTATGTAAGTGGTTCAGATCTATCTTTGCTATCCGTATCACATCCATATCCAGTATTGCAATCTGATTGTTTCAAAAGAGAATTGCCAAATTTTGCTTTACAACTAATGGAAATAATTGTACATTAGTTGTTAAAGAATATGTTCAAGGATTTGAAATATATTTTTACTTTGGGGTCTGTGCACATCTCCCTTAAAACGTATTTTTAAAAGACAATTTCTTGTCGTTGATCAACACATGTTGGTGGCTACAGTTTTGGCTACCAGATTTTTATAAATGTTTTTAAACTAGAAATAATTACTACCGTTTAAGTTCAATAGGAACACTCTCAGAAAGATTGGAGGATCCTTAATGAAGGCAAAGCTTGCATCCTGAAGCACCAATAAAAACTACCTTTGCCAGTACATTACACAGGGATTGTTTGGAGGTTCTCCTCTATGTTTTTGTAAATAATACAGAATAGAGCTGATAGAGGCAACTGTGCAGCTGTCCCGGCAGACGGGTGACTCTCTGACCTCACACACTGATTTTTATTTTTTTCCCCTCAACCGCAGTGCATTCCTCCTGATGAAGCTTGCACCTCTCTCAATGTAGATATGATCTTGGCCATGATGCAAAACAAGAAAACCTTCACCAAGCCCCTTGTTGTTGTAACACATGAAGGAAAACCAGAAGGTATGAAAATAAACTGTTTAATAAAGCTATATATATATATCTCTATCTCATATTGTGTAACATACAGCTGCTTGAAATGGAGAACTCCAAGTATGTGGCATTCTATAATCTTGTGGTGATACCATGTTTGTAAGATGTTACTTGTTTAGACATTTCCCTGGCAGCAGTCATCATGGCAGTTCATTGATGTTTTTTAACCATCTTTACTGATCTCTGGACATGTGGTTGTGCCAGGCATTGAGAAAGAAACACACAACAATATGGGTTTTAGAAATAGGAATATAGCAGTAGCAACTTCCAGCAACTTCTTAGATCAAAGGCAGTGCTCTGCTCCCTGCCGTATCTTTTCTTTACTGTACTTGTAAATATGTATTTAGGAATAACAACACTGAAATTACAAAGTATTGAGGATGCTAACGCCTGATAAGTTTGTAAAGCAAATGGGTGGCCACCAGAGAGAGACTCATTAGACTGTTAAACTATTAAGAGCAAAAGATGAGATTGCACAAAGGCATTTAAGCTTCACTGTAGTGGGGCTTGTTTGATTATGTAATCTTCATGGGGGAAAAAACCCACGACTGTGGCTAGTAACTGGTTGATGGAGTTGGAGAGGCTGAAGAGCATTATGAGATAATGCCAAACAACATCATGATCTGCTAGCTTAAGAATATGCCCTGTGAATGATAGGAAGTAAGAACTGCTTTCATTTAATTTGAAAGTTTTTCTTAATTAATCCCCCTGACAACAGCATCAGTCATGCTTTGATGCATTCACAGAAGAATATATATGTGTGTTATCTTTTCTTTTTGTATTAGCACGGCAGTTTAATCAGAATCTTCAGTGCCTTCACGTGCACATCAAACTCTTCCAGTTGTGTCCAAAGGCTGTCTGACATTTGGAAAGCTTTCTGGGCAGTGCCAAAAGGATGGGTTCTTTAACCTCCATGCTACAGTGTGTGCTTCTTAGTCTTTGAACGATCTAAGGTGCCATGCAAAATTGCTAGGGGATATAAGCAGCAACTATTGCTGTTTAACTCTGAAGTCAGCTCATATTTAGTTTTGGGGTGTTTTTATAGAAATCTGTTAATACAGACAAATCCACTATGAGTTAAAGTCAAGTATTTGATCTGTTACTGTGGCACAAATAAAACTGCTTTGGGCCTGATTCTGCGCTTTTTTTTTTTTTTTGGCAAAGCACGCTTTTTTTAGTGGCTATTTGATTGGGAATGAGTAAATCCTGCAACTGAAGTTGAGCTTTCAATAAACAGACCTGTACTCTGAGCTCTCTTGCCCTTCCGATGTGTGGAGCATTGTGTGCAGCTCCCATCTCGGACTCCACTCAGAATGTGGTCTTTGTCAGAGGCACAAGGTCTTACTGTGCAAAGATGAGCTAAATTTATAAAGATTAGTTACAAGACAGCAGTGTAATAGACTATTTTGTTGCACTGTGGGTGATTTAGTCTAATTGTAGGATGTTTGGTGGAAATCTCCCCAACATATCACTGCTTTCGGACATAAAACAAAGTGGCACATCAACAACGTAGCTTTGTTGGCATGCAGTTGTTCTGCAGTGAATCACGTAACCCCTTCCTAAAAGCCAGATGCCATTGTTGGCCAATACATGAACCTAAGATTTGGAGAAGAAATTACGTCACATTACTGAATAAGAGAATTTACATCTCGGAGGTGGTGTTCATAATGTTCTTTCACGTGAACAGGCCAGATTTCAGTGCTGTAAACCATATTATGTGAGTTACTGCCACTGGATCTGCTCTCCAGGCCACGTGTAGAAGTCGTGTGCTTGACATTTTAAAAGTCAGAACAAACTGGTCATTGCAAAGGTGTCATCTTTTTTCCTTCAGACATAAGCTTATGACTGTCATTGACTGTAACGGAAAGCACAACTCTATATTCAAGTGAGAATTACTCTTCCTCCTCTCCTAATTTTGTTACGTATTTACAAGCTGAGTTGTCTACATATTGGAGTAGATCCCAATGGACGTTTCTAAAACCTAACAGCATGCCACGTTTTTTTTCACACACATGCTCTCCAACACTTCAGCAAAAGGAATATGGACAGCCATTTAAATGCTAGGAAATACCTGTTCTGTTGAAATAATCTAACAATGTCGTTGTCCAGATTTTTGCTAAGTGTGGAAATTTTAGATTATTATTTTTACAGCAAAAGGAGACAGATCATAGAAAGGAGGTCAGATGTGAAGCTAACAAGTGCCTCTATCCTTCAAAGGTATAAAAAGGTCACGATAATTTCTAAAGGCTTGCTGCTGATGTTCTGAAATAAGATGCTTTTTCTAGGCCTGAAAGATTCGCACTGCTTCTTTGTTGTTCTGAGCAAACCACATTAAAATACATTTAATAACTTGATGACTGGGGAGAATTGATAATGTGTTACACAGGCTATCATTAATTAGCAGACTATATATTCTTTATGTTCTGGCCAGTGACAAAATAAGCATGGAAAATTCATTCTCTCCTCAGCTCAGAAGGCATTTTCTTGGCACTTGGGATATGCTAGTAGAGTGTTTGAAGTATCTGATAGTGCCCTTACCCATGTTTGTACTGTTCAGTGCTCCTTGATTTCAGTCCAGCCCTCCTCACAAATCTTACATTCAGTTATGATTTGCTGTTATGTATGCTTGATGACTCTCCAGCTTATTGGTACATGCACACACACCCCCCTCGATGTTCTCACCAGTTTCCTACTAATGTTTCACCTGTTGCCTACCATCCTGCCAAGAGTGACCTGGAAGAGATACTCATGCATAGGAACAAGTGATAATAATGCAGTTTCAGAATAAAATGCTTTTTTGGATATTGTAGGCACTTGTGTCTCAGAGCCTAATGATCTTATAGGGTGTTTCTGACAGTTAGTGCTGCCATTTGGGGTTCAGAAGTTAGAAGCATAGTACTGGTTTAAGAATACTTTAAATAAATAAATATATTTATTTTCAGTATTTTTGAGCCACGATGTCTACATAGCAATTAAACTTTTTTCAGTTGCTAAAGATACAAAAACAAGTATTGGGATACTGTCTTACCAAATCCTTTCACATCTGTTGCACGGAACACACTCAAATATGTCAGAATTTAAGTGAGATCCCGGGGTTACTGGGCAATCCAGAAACAAACTGCAGCTAACCAAACAGGTCCTCGGGTCTGAAGCCAGAATCTCTGGCTCTTCTGCTTGAGGTGGCATTCTTGGAGAAAGATAAGAGAAGCCAGTTAAGCAAAAGAAAGGAAAAATCTTCATTTTTTAACATATGTTTACTTGTCTCTTTCTGTTACATGCTGATAATGATGATGATATTTGACATTCTTTCCAAGAATAATAGCTTTGATCTTTTATTTCCTATATATAACTAAAAAAAAAAAAAAAGAAAAAGCCACCCAACTTCCAAGACAGAATACCAAGTAGGACTCAGGAAAATGTGTGAATCCATGCATATTCATGCAATATGGACAAAGCAGTGTGTATTATGTCATAATAGTGACTTTTCTTTAGAGGTGATAGCCGGTGCTTGATTTTAATTTTTTTTGTGTGTGCATGCTGGTATCTCACGTTTGTGGTTGGTGCATAGTCTGATGAATGTGATCACCTTAAAACAGTCTTTATAATCTGTGCTCTTTTAAGAGCTCCACATAGGGATAGTCGGAGCTACTGTGGGTCAGACCTGATGACATCTGGGTGAGAAAGGTTGCAGCAAAATATATGATGCATGAACTTTCCTTAGGGGAACATAGCTACAGTAATGATCGATATATGAATAGAAGTTTTCTGAACTGAGCAAGACTATGGAATTTGGGTTGGTTTTCCTGAAGTTCTTGTTTTGTAAAAATAACAATTAATGTCTTTCGGTCAGATCAGATCCTGAAGGTTGCTTGCATAGTTTGTAGGCGATATGTAGAAATCTGACTAATGTTTTGTGGTTTTTGTTTTGTTTTTAAATTAGATCCTTCCCTTCCAAAGCCAAATGTGAGACAGCCACGTAAGTAACTCTTAAACCAATCTCTTAAGCCTTAAACTTTTGTTTAAAAAGTATTAGATCAATGAAGAAAATTATCTTCAAGCATTCTGAGTGTGTGTGTTAAATTCTGGGACAGAACTCGTACTCTGTTGCTGGTTGAGATCATAGAATCATAGAATCATAGATATTCCCATCAGTGTTTAGAGAAAAGGGCTGTGACCTCTTCTGTATGTGAAAATCAAATTTGGGAAAACACCATTGAGAGCCTCAACCTTAACGAGTTCATTTGCTGGGGTGTGTATGTTATTTTCCCCTTCTCTGCTCAGGCCACTGCTTCCCAGTACTAGGGTTTCAGCAGCAGTGCCACCTCACAGAGCTCCAGTGTTGTACTCCAAGCCTCACTCCTACCCTGCACTGCAGCTGGCCACATCCCCACTTACTCTGGCACCAGCACTTACAGATGGTCCTGTAGATGCGATCACCAACTTGATATGGATGCATTTCTCTGTTCTTTTCTGTTGTCTTGGCATAGTCAATTAATCAGGGTCAATTACTGACCCAGGAAGGGAAGACAAGGAGAGAAGCAGCACTAGAAGACAATAATAAACAGGAAGGTGAAGATGATTGGTAGCCAAATCCAAGAATAAATGGAGAAATGGCAGATTAAAAGAGGAAGTGCAAAGAAGGTTTTTTCCTCTGCTCCTGTCCCTATGTCTTTGGGACTGAATTTGCTCAAAATGGCAAGGGGAATGAGAAATTACGCTTCTGCTACTTCAACCTCCATGTGACTTTCTCCTCTCCACTAGGTTTCCTCCTAAGAGGAGAGGACACTGCTTTGTGGCAAAACAGTTGAGTTTAGGAGAGTCTTTTCTGTTTGGATTTAAAATGACCAGATGTGGCCGAAGGAATAAAAAACGGTCACTATCAGGTGCTGCATGTGCAAAGTTGGTCGCGGGCACGCAGAAATGGGTCCTGAAGGCCCTTGCCAACAGGAGCTGCTGGGGAAGACAGTTGTGAAAAAGGGAGAAGCAGAATGGCCCTGAGGATCTCAGGAGCTGTTAGGCTGGGGGATGTCTATAGGGACATCTGCTGGATGCAGGAGCATGTAAAGTAAGGGTGTTGGTTGTGTTTTGAGAACTGAAAACCCACGAAAGGATACTACTGAGAAGATCCAGTCCACTCATTTCCTGACCAGCTTAGCCAGTAAAACGTTATTCACTGGCCTAAGCCATTTTGTGCACTGGGAGACATTAAAAATACTGAAACTAGGAATCAATTTTGTAAGAACTTCCCCCAAATGATTGCTAAAAGTGTTGATTAATTTTTAAAGTATTTCTAATCATTGAGAAGAAAACCACAAAAGCTGAAATTTTCTCCTTTAGGATGGTTAACGCTTGGGAGCGATACATCCAGATGCTGTTACCCTTTAATGATACTGCAAAAGGGCCTCTCCCCCTGAAAGTGATTTGCGTGTGTGTGGTTCTATTTTTGTGTTCTGGGATTAATTTCAGTTATTGAAAGCATTGCCAAATGTGAAAAACAATTGTTTCTATTTATGTTTTCGCTGAATTTTGCTGGCATCTCTTCCCTCTTAACAGCAGTTCCGTTCTCCACCAAGATTTCAGATTGAACTTGCAGGAGATGTAGGGGAAAGTTTGCTTGAATGTTAGGGCATTTAAATGAAAATCATCTTTTGCCAAAAATCTCAGCCTCTTCAAAACATATTTTAAAGATTAATGGATAATTAATGGAAAGCAAGCTGTTAACAGCCAGCTGAAAATGCTTAATTGTTGCAATATTTTCCAGATTTGGGTGTGCTGAGCTTGGGTTTTGCTCTGTGGTGTGGAACAGTTGGTTGGACTGAAGCCAGTCTCTGAAAGCAACGCTTTTATTTCCTTGATGCAAATCTGCTAATCTGTTCCTTAAAACGGTGCTCAATTAACTGGAAAAAAACACTTCCATGAAAGTGTAAGGGTGAATTTTTGTAAAATTTTTTTTTGCCACTGAAAGCAAAAAGTCCTTATGATGTGTGTTTTACCTTTGTAGCTGTGCTCTACGGTCTGGACACGCTGACTGTTGTGGGCATTGCCTTTGCAGCGTTTGTAATTGGAGCCCTGCTAACAGGAGCGCTCTGGTTTATCTACTCTCACACAGGTGAGTATGAGGGCTCTTCCAGACCGCAGGGCAGGTGATGCTGCAGGAAATGTGGTGTGGTCTGAAGTCTTGCAAGGTGGGAGGAAAGTGGGGGGACAGCAATGGCTATCCTGGACTTGTTTCTTACTCTCTCTCTTACTCCTGCCATGACTCTGCTGGTGCATATCAGCAGATTGATACCCGCCCTTCCCTAAGGGGAGGTATTATGTGTTATGAACATGATTTAAAATTTGCTAAAATAATTTTAAACTCAAATCTTGAAAACTCAGCTGGGACATGGGTAAAACTGACTATTTCTGCTTTGTGCATTATCATTAGTAGCATCTCTGTATTTCAAATTTAGTGAGCATTTCAGTTACTGTATCCTTTTTGGTTCCTGTACTACTTTTAAAAAAACAGTTGCTGTTTTAGGCTGATGTGACTGTGAATGTGATGTGGTCAGTACAAGAAGTGGGCCAAATGGCTAAGAGAATGCTTTATTTACATAGACATATTCTGAATATAAGTAGACTTGAAATGTTTTTTGGCCTCTGATGACATTTTTGCCCCAATTATTTATTCCTCCTTTCTTCAACTATTACGTTATATTTGTAGAATTTGTGTGTAATCTCACTTAATTGTGTTCAGCTAAATAACCAGGAATGTGCCTGAATTGGTGCAGCCTTTATGCTTAGATAATTTTTCTGTATCTCCTCAGAATTTTTTTCCATACTAAACAAAGTCATCAGAAATACAATACTGTATTGGAAGAGGAGGGAGTTTTTGAGCTTTCTCTTGCATGTCATCTGCAAGGTGGTACAAAGACTGGACACTGATGGGGCCTTGATTTGCAGCACCTCACCTCGACTGCTTGTGGCTTACAGGGTATCTCAGGATCTCTACAGCATGCTGGACTCCCAACTCCTTCCCCTTTTGACCTCGCAAGACCCTACCAAGGTCTTTGGGAGTTGGGGAGAATGTGAGGTCAATTGTTTGAAACCTGTGGAGCTCTGGGGCACTAGAATTCTCCTGTAGCCCACTGCAGGTTTTTTGCAGCATCTAAAACCTCATGGAAGCTAGTTAGGAGTGAGAATCCAGTTCTCTTGAGTCAGAGCTTCTGTAAATATTATGACCCAGGAGCTTATGTTAATTTGGAAAAAAAAAAAAAAAGGGGTGGGGTGGGGTGGTGGTGTTTCCAGTTGGCAGTACAAAAACTTTGTATAAGCAGTTTAATATTTCTCAGTGCATCAGCTGTGTATGGAGCTTGTTTGGAATTGAGGCAAATGTGGAAAATTTAACGGTGGTGATAACATGTATAAATAGTATAATTCTGCCTCATACACTACTGAAACGTTTTTAGTGGGAGAAAAGTAAGTGGAATTTCAGTGAGTAAATATGTAAGTTAAGTAGGTAATTTCCACATAGGTAACCTTTATTAACAAAAAAATAAAACAATTATTAGTTTAATTGGGCCAGCATGTGTGTAAGTTCCATCTCTGTTCATATACAGAACCATCTATAGACACATGTTGTGTGTCAGTAGTCAAGAGTCATTGGGAAGCCAACATGATAAATCCTTCAGCAACAATAGAACTTGGACCAGTTCCATTAAAAGAATTACATTAACAAAGTACATTGGTCATAGTGACCACGTCCAAATAGTGGAGGGGGCAGCTACTCTGGCTCTGTTTGAGAGACAAAAATAAGTGGAGAAAAAGGCCATATAAAACGTAATAAAAGAGAAGAAAAGAAAGGCAGGGGACGTTGTAACTCATCAGATCAGAGGATCACAGAAATGGTAAAAAATATCTAGAAAGTTATAGTTATCTGGTTCAGATTTTCAAAGGATTATGAAAGTGAACCTATGTTCTTGTGCACTTAATTTTTCTGTGCATAATATCTTATATCTACAAAGCACAACTTGCAGCAGAGTGCAGTGAAGGCTCTGGCACGGACAGTCTCTTAGAGAACAACTGCTGTGACAGACAGATAATCCAGCTACAGTGGAAACACTTTAGACCTGTCTGCAGTCGTTTACTAAAATAAGGAGGGGGAAAAAAAAAGATTATCTGAATTTCATCTACAGAGTGGCTGTCTTTTGCCATTAGAGAATTCATGCATTGCTAAAACCTTATCTTTTGTTGCAAGTAGCATTGGGTTTCTGACATGATTTAGACCGAAGGTTGGAAAATAGGAGTTCACTATAAAACTGTGTTGTGGCGATACTCCAAGCATGGACAAAGGCTAGTGCTGGTGGGGAGTGGCAGCTTGGGATGCGTGAAGTAAGGTATTTTTGTTGCTGTAGTGCTATGTGCAGTAGAGCAAAAGGCCACCTTTTTGCCAGTTGTCAGAAGGTTTGTGATGATACACTTTTATCAGTATGTCTCTACTGGCAGACTCATTCCAGCATGGAGAAAGCTTTACATGAATGAGCTCTTTTGTGCATCTTGATAGGCCGTTAACATTAAAACCTCATACAACTGATGGCAGAAATGAACTGCAAAATATGCAGAATTTAATCTCCAAATATTAAACAGGGATTGTTGTGTTGAGCTTTTTCATGTAGGGCTTTTGCTGATTTCAGTCATGAACAATTTCTGCTAAAGCATCAAAATTATGCTTTAGAATACTCTAGATTCTCTGGAACAATTCAACACAGTATAGATGTCCTAAGATACAAAGTTAATAGGGGACTAGAGAGGGGAAGCTAGGATTATAGCAACAGAGGAGGAATTCTAGACGACTTTTCTGCAAAAGGGCTCTGTACTTTTGATCCTTTATCCAATCAGTTAAAGGACGTGAAAGATGAGTGAAAGCTTTCCACAGCGGTGTTGGTCCTGCCTGGAGAGGACCCAAGAACAAAAGGGAAAAGTAGCAGAGATTTGCCACAATTAACCCGATTTACTTGGGTGTCTTAGGAAGAAACAAAAATTTTGCAGTGTGCATGGATGCAGAAATCTAACCGTATAGCAGTGTAAAATCTGTGTTAATAGGGATAATTGACTATGATTAGGAAGGGATATGCACAGTCTGATTAGGTAATTAAGGTGCTAAAGCAAGTAAATGTGTTACAGAGAACAACAGTCACTTCATTCTCTTAGAAAGCGTGCTTTCCTTCTCCAGGCGGTGTTGCAAGTTAAGAGGATAAAATGTTCCAAAATCTGAGAAGTTAAAAGCGGCCCTCCTCCCCCACTTCTCCCGTTTTTATGGGATCTGATTTAAAATAAACTGACATAGCAACCAATTATATTTGGCAAATGGAGATAGAAAAGCAAACATTCAGACTTCCTGGACAGGGAGTACAGCTGGCAGCTTTCCTAAGTGTGAATAATAAAGTGCATGTTGTTGCATTCGGATGGGTAAAAGCTTGTTTACTGTCAATAGATGAGACATGGCCATTTTGAGCAATTCTGGTTCAGTAACATGAGATACATGAAGTTGTTTACACGCAAAAGACAGATGGGGAATGCCTCTGCAGTGATAGTTTACATTTCTTTACATCCTTTTTGTGAATATTTTTTTAAAAAACTTCACTACAGATTAGCTAGGTGCTGAGGAAATAAAATGCAGGAAAATTCAGGGAGTCCAGCTGTAGTTCGTAATGTCACTGTGATTTGGATTTCTTTTTTTCCTCGAGGACACTGAGAATTTGTTACTGTTCAACAAGTGATGGTGCTGTATCGGGGCTGCTGATCATGCTCTAGAAACGAGGTGCTGCAGAGGCAGTTGAATTGCAGCAAGGAGAAGGGGGCCTCCATCCAAACTGAAGGAAAGGTGCCTCCTAAGGCGCTTTCCAGAGGAGCCGGGAGGAGCGGAGCAAGCTGTTGGGCTCGCTCGGGGACTCCGGCACTGCGCTTGTCAGCGTGCCATAAAATAAAACCAACGTGTGTTTGGCTCAGAAGTGCGTTTCTGGTGAAAGGCCTGCGGACTGCAGTGAGGAGCCGAGGCTGACGCGCAGCTGCGTGCCGTGGTGCGGTTCGCGCGATGGGTGACAGCGAGGCCGCAAGTCGAG
>NW_010256898.1:0-8705 GCF_000690775.1 Eurypyga helias | reverse complement strand
ACCCAGCACTGATCCCTGGGGGACGTCAGAAGCCACAGGCCTCCTTCAGCTACTGGAAGGTGCTATGAGGTCTCCCTGGAGCCTTCTCTTCTCCAGGCTGAACAAGCCCAACTCTCTCAGCCTGTCCCCATAGCAGAGGTGCTCCAGCCCTCTGAGCATCTTTGTGGCCTCCTTTGGGCTTGCTCCAACCAGTCTTACAATGATGGTTCCACAGCTGGATGCAGTACTCCAGGTGGGGTTTCACAAGAGCAGAGTAGAGGGGGAGAATCCCCTCCCTCGACCTGCTGGCCACACTTCTCTGGATACAGCCCAGGATACGGTTGGCTTTCTGGGCTGCCAGCGCACACGGCCGGCTCATGTTCAGCTTTTCATCCACCAGTACCCCCAAGTCCTTCTCCTCAGGGCTGCTCTCAACCCCTTCCTCCCCCAGTCTGTACTGGTACTGAGGGCTGCCCTGACCCATGTGCAGGACCCTGTATGTGACCTTGTTGAATTTCATGAGGTTCACATGGGCCCACTTCTTGACCTTGTCCAGATCCCTCTGGATGGCATCCCATCCCTCAGGCGTGTTCTGATTATGTGTGCACCACAACCATAACATGCTCTTCAGTTGCCATGGCAGGATCTCTTCCTTTACTGAGCTGACACCCAGTTCCTTGCAGAAAGAAAAATGATCCAGTGAGAGCAAAAAGAAGGAATAATATGCTGCACGAAGCACACAGTGACTTTGTTAGGAAGGCCCATTTCTGCAAGAGGTGCTTGAGGGAGAAGGAGTGGAAATGGGAGTGGGAGGTCAGTACACCAGCACAGCATCTCACATAAGAGCAGGGAATGGGGTGCTCAGCCTTTTTGTAACAAGGGTCCGGATCACAGCTCTGGCAAATCCTTTCTGTATGTAAATCAAAAACTATGGGGTCTCCTCTGCGAACAGTTCTGTTGTTCATGGGAAATCCTGGGATTTACTATGTTCTGAGCTGTACCAGGACCTGAAAGAGGCAGAGATGCTCATTTTATCCTGTTACCCCAAGATAAGGAGAATGCATACATGCCCGATGATCCAGGGCTGTTCCTAGCAAGCCTTTGCTTC
Organism: Eurypyga helias; assembly: GCF_000690775.1. NCBI lineage: Eukaryota > Metazoa > Chordata > Aves > Eurypygiformes > Eurypygidae > Eurypyga > Eurypyga helias. The sequence goes on along the minus strand of NW_010256898.1, from coordinate 7,618 downwards.
TTAATGGCATAAAGTGCACATCCTTCTGCTTCTTAAATAGTTTTGAATTTCTCGTCTAACAGGTTTTGTTGCACAATATGTTAGCACGTGCTCGATTGGGAAAGAGGGTAGGAAGGAAGTTGTTATCAGAAGCTGATAGGAGGGAAGGTGTATCAGAAGTGCCTTGTTTATAGGCAGGAGCAGATAAGCTGACTCATATCTTTGAGTCCCCAGAACCACAACAAATTCCCATGCACATACCACATGAGGCATCAGCATGGACTTTAACCTCTGCCACGGGGATAATAGAAGCACTTTCTACTCACTAGAAAGTAGGAGTGTCTTGAGCCTGTTCTTAGCAAAATCTCTCACCCTTTTCCTCTTGATCCTGTGTTGGATCCATTGGTTGCCGTAGCATCTGAATGGGTTTGCAGATAAACCTGGGCTGATGTAAATTGGCCAAATTTGCACTCCATGACCATCCTCTGACCACTCCGTGTGTAATCAGACCATAAGACTATTTCACAAGCCACATGAGGAGGATTGGCAGGGCATCTTCAGTGCAACGTGTTCAGATGCCACGTTGTGCATCACTTTATTTGGAGGAGTGTGACCTTTCTTCTTTAGAGAGATAAACGCCACGTGTGCCACTGATACAGTGTGCTGCTGTGCTGGCTGTGGCCCAATCTTTCTGACTGAGCCAAGCCTTTAATGAGCAAGTAGGATCAGAAGAGGAATGAAGCTGTGGAAGGGTCTGGTGCACAATTGCTGTGAGGAGCAGCTGAGGGAGCTGGGGATAATCACCTTGGAGAAAAGGAGGCTCAGGGGACACCTTATCACTCTCTACAGCTCCCTGAAAGGAGGTTGCAGAGAGGTGGGTGTTGGTCTCTGCTCCCAAGTGACAAGCGATAGGACAAGAGGAAACGTCCTCAAGTTGTGCCATGGGAGGTTTGGATTGGATATTAGGGACAATGTCTTCCCAGAAAGGGCTGTCAGACATTGGAAGGGGCTGCACAGGGAGGTGGTGGAGTCACCAGCCCTGGAGGTGTTTAAGAGATGTGTAGATGTGCTGCTTAGGGGTATGGTTTAGTGGTGGACTTGGCAGTGCTGGGTTAACTATTGGACGTGATGATCTTAAAGGTCTTTTCCAACCTAAATGATTCTGTGATTCTGTGATTTATACCACATGTACCCTTGTGCCTTTGTAGGAGGAGAGAAGAACTTGTAAGTGCCATTAATAACTTCAGTGTCATAGAAAAAGATGAGTACCTCAGATATTAACTTATTTCAATCTCATCAAATATACCCATCCCCACAGTGGGTAAACCACAATCACATCACGTATGTCTTGCAACACCAGTCAGTTCTAGCACTGATTGGTGGGAGACTGGAAGATCCTGTTTCCAAAGAGGACTAACAACACATTTCTGGGTGTCTCCTCCCTCATTTGTGTATCATGGCACTGCAGGCTGACGAAAACTGCTCAGAGTGCTTGATGAAAGCCACCTTTGTGACAAAACATATTTTGCCCTTCATGACAATTTGACATTGGTATTGTTTTTCCATTGCTTTGAAATGAATCAGGGTGAAGATAGCAAAGCAAGTAAGGGGGTCTTCAGCATTCAGACTGTGGAAGGTCTTTCAGATCTTGATAACACTGAGTAATATTCAAGTGTTTGCAAGATCGTGGCTCTAAGTGTATTTGTAAACCACGAGGCTAGACGCGACCTCTACAATTATCTGGACTAAATGCCTGTGCAAGGCAGAACGAGATCCCTTACTTGATGTATCAGTCCCAACAAAGAGGAAGTAAAAGATATTTTTAAACTTGATTGTTGGATTTCAGTGAATTAGAGAGAGAGAACCATGAATGAAGATTTTTACAGCCTCCTAGCTACACATTAATGTATCTTTTACTTAAATCCCATCATTGTGTATGTGGGTGGAAGCTGCCGCCCTACAAAAAGATACAGAAAAATTAGAAAGGCAAAGGCTGCTCCAGACGCCTCTCGGGTTTAAAGGAGAGGTTTGTTGGGCTAGGTGAGGCTGGCATGTGAACTGTCTGCATGGATGGCTTGAACCCATTTCTGAGTGTGTCAGTCATGTTTGGGAATAAGCAAGGAGCTAAATTATAAATAATAGGGCAAGACTGCTGGGAAAGAAATAAACCCCAGTAAACCAAAACAATCAGTTTGTTCTCCAGTGTTTCCTGTACAAGTAATAAAATCTAATAACTGAGTTGCTGTTAACAGTTAATGACCACTGCATTTGTTAATGGACCCAGACAAATGAGAGCAGTTTAATACAACAAACAGGCCATTAGTCGTATTAATGGTTGGCTTGTAGGAGTTAGTGCTCTTATAAACTATATTCTGCAGTTTATAATACCAGCACTTTATAAAATGACCTGGTGTTTTCCCAAAAAATAAAAAATAATAAGGATCAGGTGAGCTCATATTTGCTCATGGAAAATACCTATGCATGCTAACTAAGAAAATCTGATATTAGGCTAAATCTCTTTTTCTAGTTTGCAGTGGAATAAATCAGGAGCAACAGCAGAAATACAAACCAGGGCTGATTCTTCTATAGCTTAAATCAATGGCAGCTTTGCTTTTGACTCCAGTGAGTTTTGGATTGATCCCATAATTATTATCATTAGAGAGGAATTTTTTTTTTTTTTCAGACCACAAATGATTCCACACGTGGGATATTCAGTTTTTAGCAGCTGTCATTATTTAGAGGTTTAACAAGCACTTTTATAGAAAAAACTATAAAAGGGAAGTTGTATAAATAGACTAAAACTAATAGAGGAACCAAATAGAGTTAGTTCCTGCTTCACTAGCCTCTATAGCTCTTTTGATATTTTTATTTTTCAAGTGTATTTAACTGCAGTTCCATTTACAAGAAATGTCAGTAGAATTCCTGCAATGGTAGTTGTGAAAGACAAAGTTTTTCCATTGCTTTACAGACTTACTGCTCAATGTAACCTGTGTTTGGTAGAAATTCAAACTGCAGCAATTTAAGCATTTGCCCTTAACTTGCCAAATGGGGACGATACTAAATTATTACAGAATTACAGGTTAGTGGTGAAGGGAATAATGCACACTTTGGTAGAAAAAAAGAGGAAGTTTTTACATGGTGCATGGATGGACTCTAATTCGTGTGTAGCTGTAGTGTGAGATGAGGCCAGGCTTAAATCACAAACCTACAACAGTGCTTAGCCAAGCTCCTTAGCTTTGTTTGTGGAGCCAAACCGCCAGTTTTCTAGATAGACTCCCAAAACCAGAGAAAATTTGCATAAACTTATCCTTAAGGATACGGTCACCTGAAGGAAGAATGCAAGAGAAAACTTGGAGAGTCGTTCCCATCTTTGGCCATCCACCCACCTGCAGGGAATGGTGCTTAAGCCAGTCTAAGCCAGGTGTCACTCCTGAGTTATCTTCGTTAGATATGGAAATCACAGTCCAGAAGAACAGAATAGGCACACTGGGTCCCCCCGAGATTGACCATACCTCAGCCATGCTGTTCCAAAGAGTAGCCAGCAACTGAGGCTTGGGAGTAAGAAATAAGATCCTTAAGCAGAAAACAGTAAGGAACAGAAGAACCACAGAGTGGTCCTTCCTCTGCTGAATCCTCTCAGCTGGCAATTTGTGGTTTAAGAAGTTCCTGGGCCAGGGTTTATCTCATGATCGGTAGCCACTAGTAAGTCTCCATCAAAATCTAGGGCTTTATGAGGCTATTCATATTTCTGACCTCCAGTTTTTGCAATGAATTCTATAACTATGCATTTTGTGAAAAGGTGTTTGCTTCTGTATGTTTTAAACCTGCTACCTCATAATTGCAGTGAGTGCCCCTTAGGTCTTGCCTGGGAAAGAATGAAAAATCCTTTCCCATTCATCCAGCTCACATGGTTTATGATTGTACAGACCTCCCTCGCATTTTCCCCTTCAGTCATTCTTTCCCAGACCCAGAAATCTTCAGCTAGGCTGCCTCTCTCCCCTTGCAAACCTGTTTCGTGCCTTTGATCACCTTTGTCACCTGTTTCTGTGTCTTTTCTAGTTCTATGCTGCATTTTTGAGATGGAGGGAGGGGCAGACTTGCATGTGACATTCATATTATGGCTCTACCATTTATACAGTGCCTGAGTGGCAGCTTTTGTTTTCCTCTCCGTTCTGTTTCTAATAATTACTAATATTCTATTTGTCTTTTTGGTAGTCAGTGAGCACTAAACTGTTTTTTCCAGGTGGTTCTCCACCTCTATGCTAAAATCTTCTCCTAGAGTGGTGGAAGGTTAGATTTAGATTGGACGTAAGGAAGAAGTTCTTCACCGAAAGGGTTATCAGGCACTGGAACAGGCTGCCCAGGGAGGTGGTGGAGTCACCATCCCTGGATGTGTTTAAGAGACGGGTGGATGAGGTGCTGAGAGATATGGTTTAGTGGTGGACAGATACGGTTGGACTGGATGATCTCTAAGGTCTTTTCCAACCTAGTGATTCTATGATTCTATTCTAAGGTTTGTAAGATTGCCTATTACCTGTTTTTGTTATCCTGTAATTTAGCTGTAATTCAGATTGTATTGCCTCTTGTGCTTTACTTTGCTGCCCTCGTACGCCATCCACCATGCTTCTGCTCAGGCACAGCATCAGGAGATCAGCTCATCCTCCTCCGTTGGTTTCTTGAACAACAACACGTCGTCGGCCAACTGCTTGGGAAAGCATGGAGCTTGGCAGGGCGAGCTAGGAAGAGCTCAGCCTCCCTGAACTCTTGAGGGCACAAAATGAATCAACTTGCCATCTGTGGAGCATGGTCTTGGAGCTCCTGCTGAGGAGGAGAGGAGAAGCCGTGGTCCCGCAGACCTGCCTGGCACCGAGCGCTGCATGCGGAGGTTCAGCACAGCCATCAGCAGATGGTGCTGCTGCATTCAGCCTTGCAAGGTCACTGTGCGCAGGGGTGTTCTGCTTCTTGGAAGAAAATGCTGGACTGGGGCTGTTTTTCCGCTGCTTCGATGTCTGGAGATTAGGCAGGGTATGTTCTGACATCATGTCACTAGTCAGTTCTCTTTGAGAACAGGACATTTGGGCTTTGGCTGGGAGTTCGGAATAGGGGTGTGTTCAGAGGCTTGTTTGAGATGATCTCTTCCAGACTGGTTCAAATGGATAAACAAAATTCATTAGATTCACATCAGATGGGTCCACAGGATTGACTTTTTCCTCCAATGGAAAACTGGCTAGCAACGGGTACTGCTGCTCATCAGAAATGGTCATCACTGTAGCTCGCCTGTTTGTTCCCTCAGTTTTACAATACTTGATGGGGTTTTTTAAAGGCCCAGGTACAGGAATCATGTTCTTACATAAGACTACAATGAACCAATGTGTAGAAAAAGTTCTTTATGTCCCCTTTCCCACTTTCCCATTATATATGAAACTCCAGTGCAGCAAAGTACCTCACCTTGCATGATTAGGCAGGGAGAACGGCACCACCTGAACCTTTAACTAGCACATTTTGATCTTCTCCCTGTTTGTGCCTGTAAATATGCGAACCAGTCATTACTTCTAAGAAGTTGCTTGGGAAGGCTTTCATCTCTGCTTTCTCAGGAAACAGAGGAAAATGTAAAGAGAAAAATTCTGACACTATTACAGCAGTCTGTGATTGTAATTCATGTTTATCCATTCATTACAGTTTCCAAGCTCTGAGAGCTCTTGTGAATCTAAGTTGATATCAGACTTCTAAGAAGGGTTTATCTGCACTGCTGGGGGAGCCTACGGAGGTTTTAATTTGGATAAGGCAACTAGATCCAACACAAGAAACTTAGAGGCAAACTGGACACGCTGGCCTAAGCCAAAATCTGTTCCTTTTTAATCAACATTCTTCACTGTTACTGCACTGAGCTCTTTGAAGGCCTCTAAGGAAAATAAAACCTACGTTTGGTGATTTGGAGTTTACAGAGTGAGCGCTCCAGCCTTTATAAGGCCTTCAGCCTCATCCTGTTGACAGTCATGCTGGGTGCATTAAAGTTCAGGCTCTCTTTACATCTTGCCTGTAGCCGTTACGCAGAGTCCTGGTGAAGGCTTCTAAGAACTGTGGGTTGCCCACGATGGTCGGTATGGAATCTGCCCTGGCTCACAGGGACTCCAAGGGACAGCTCATGACTTGGAAGAATAGAGGTGATGAAAGTGCAAAATAACAAATAATCATGCTCTTGAGAAGGTAAATGAGGGGCTTTTTTATTTTATGGTGTCATGAAAAGAACAGTGGCAAATCAAGAAATTTAAATGATAGCAGATATACAGCTGATAAAAAGAAACGTTTATTTCTGACCAGCTCATTGCTGTGGGATGGAGGAATCCAAGAAGGGGTGAAGATTAAAAACAGGGTATCACAAGGGAAAAGAAAACTACTCGGAATGATCATAGCTAATACTAAAATACATTTCAGAAGGAACATCAACCCAACAAAAAAATCCTAAATCTCCACATCTTTTATGGGAACAGACTACCCTGTGTTTGCTCGGTCATAGCTTCTTTTCTAAGACCTGGAGCTGGTCACTCCTGGAGACAAGATCCTGGACCCTGTGGTGGCTGGATTTTGTGCAGTTTGGCAATTTTGGAGTTTAAGCTGAAGATTTAAGGTTTTGTCCCTAGGATGACCTGCCCTAGCCAAGCTCAAAAAATTCTTAAACACTTCTATTCTCTGGCTAATAGTGGCAGATCAAGGAACTTAAAAGCCTTGCAGGGACACCTGTCAAAAATCTGATTTAAGGGTTTACTAGTTTTTCTGGCAGAACTGTTGCTTCCACGTAAGGAATGATCACATTACTGAACCTGTTCCACCTGCTCTTTCTGGAGGAGGGAATAGGGGCCCTGCTCTGTCTGAAGTTGAAAGGAGTCTTGGCTTGGTGCTTCTTATGCTCCAGCTCCAGTGAAATGTGGAGTGTCTAGATGAAAAAAGAGATGTGGGGAGAAGGGCAAGGTGGAAACAGGATGGGAAACCAGGATCAGTCTGCTAGGGAATGGGTAGAACGTGAAAGATGAAGGGCTGAGGGGAGAGGAATAGGCTGCGAATGTAAAAGGAAAGAAAAAACTGAAATGAAAGCATACACACAAAGCGCAAGAGGCGGGATGCTCTCAGCCAGCCTCGGCACCGTCCGGTGGCGGGGACCTTCAAGTGACCACATCTGCTGCTGCGTGAACTGCAGCATAGTTCAGACAGCGTCGGCCAAACTGCATCACCAGGAAAGGAGGCTTTCACCGCTCCCCATCCCAATCCACACCGTTGTGCTGCGAACTTCGGAAAGCAATTAAAGTGTTTAAATTCTGACTTTATTAAGGGCAACGAAAAACCAAAAGAAATCCACCCCAAAACAAACCCTGCACACCGAGTGCCAAGAATGTTAATCACACGCAATTAATCCCAAAAGGCAGGGTTGTAACAACACTTTTCATCAGCAAATCAATGTATCTCAACATTCCCGGTACACGTTCTCCTCATGGCGCGGCTCCGGCACTGCGATGCTGTAAAGGAGAAGGCAGAGGGTTGCTGAACCCCCTCCCCGGCGCCGACACACCGCGCGGGGACCGCATCCCGGCACCGGCGTTGTTCTCTGCCGGCCGCACCTGCGCTACCGGCCGGGGGGGCACGG
>NW_010256897.1:0-11469 GCF_000690775.1 Eurypyga helias | reverse complement strand
GCCGAGCAGGGGTGGGCGAGCCCAGCCGGTGCTCCCGCAGCTGCCCTGCAGGAGACCCCCGAGACACGCACGCACCTCCCGAGGCACCGGCATCGCTGCTGCCCCACGGCCACCGCTGCCGATGTCAGTGGCGTGGAGGGTGTGCGTTAAAACGTGCCCCGCAACATGATGCGTGGCCGTCGAAACAGTCTCGGCTTTCCGTGTGGGAGAGCTTTACCTCCGGACTTCAGCTAGGTGGATACATCTTTTCAAAAGTTGAGATGTGCACTGGCAAAATCGAACATACCCGAAGTTCTGGAATCGTGAATGAGGGGACGTGGTCCGTATGGACTGATGCGTGGGGTTTGCACTGCGGCAAACTTTTGGAATTAAATTGTTTAATTTAAACTCAATTAAATCAGATGGCAGAAAGGTACATTTTTAGGTAAGAGGAACATAAAGTGTGAAAAGACCAATGAAAAACGGTGTGGCAGAACAGGGTAGTGACTGATTTTCAAAAGGTGTGACTTGAGTTGGTTTTATTGCACACAATAACATTACTTTTTGTTCCAGACAGAAATCTCAGATATAGAAGTACTGCTAATAGTTACAATGACTGTAAAATCGCAAGGACAATAGCCCATCGTACTTTCAGTGTGTGGTTTTTGCACATCGTCACACGCAGGGGTTTACCATTGCGGTGGGAGCCTGTTGTCTGCCACCGGCCGGAAGAGCAGCTAAGAGAAACGTCTGATGCCCAGCTACTGCTGTGCAGTCAGACTGCCCTTGGTAAAATACCACACGTCATAAGAAACAGCAGTTTACAAAAACGTGAAGCAACTGCGAATCGGTTCATACAGAGCAATTGCCCTAATTTTGAAAGATTAAACGTGAACCTTTCCTCAACTTGCAACTAGCCAGTTAATGTAAACATGGGAGAATAAAAACACGTGGAGATACATGACTGCACTTTGCATTTAGTTGGAAGTTCTTGAGGGTGTATTTACTTTCTTTAGAGAAGGCCTAAGAACTTTTTCATACCGCATTTCAATGCACATTTTAAGTCTTAGTTGGAAGGTAAGTACTTCACAGGAACTGTTTGCACTTCGCATGGGTGGAGGCTGGTAAATCCAGCCATCGTTCATATAAAATATACTTGTTATGGAAAGCTTCGCAGTTGTCACTTGAGCTGTAATTGCCATACATTATGCACTGCTAACTTGAATAAATTGTGTGCACTGACAACATATATCTAGAAAACATGCGTTAGAGAGAAGGATCAGTTATGTTGATTACTCTATGGCTCAGTATGGATTATACCTGAAGGTGATTTTTGTTTTATCCAGACTACTTTAAAATGCCTTACAGATTAAAGTAGGTAGATGTGCATCTTGACACAAACCAGGAGGTAAGCTGCAGCAAAGTGTTGCATGTCCTCAGCTAACTATTTCACACATGGTTTCCTTCTCCAACAGATTGGGAAACAGAATGCCATTTGATGGAGCCAGTGAACCTGACCATACCCGCGGGTCTTTAAAGTCTGAATCAGACATTTTGCAGAACACACTACCTGACAATGAGAAATTCTATTTTGATCTGTCCAGAATTATTGATAGGTGAGTTTCTTTATTATCATAAATACAAATGATGGTGCACTACTTGAATTATGCCAAAAGATCTGTCACATTTTCAAACTGAGAAATAGGAAAGGACGAATCAATTATGGAAAAAAAAAAAACAAACCACGTGGCCTCTGGTTGAATACTGGCAGCAGCAGGAACGTCTGCAGAAAAATTTTGATTGCATTGCTATTCTGGTGTGATGACTTTGTTCACTTCTCAGGAAGGGCTAAAAGGTATACTGTGAAAATCTGGAAGTTGTTTTATGAAATCAGCTTAATTTAATAATGTACAATAGATAAGAAAAGCAGTATGTTTACAAAATTTAACGTTATCAAAATTATATGAAGCCAGGTTGTATTGTAGAGTTTATTTATTGTCCATTTCAGAAATGCAAGGCATGCTGATGGAATTTTCACCAGCGTCTACAGCCATCTTTTGGCTAAACTTGCTGTGAAGAGATATCTGCATTCGCTTATTAGAAAACGAGTTAGGTGAGGTGACACTTACCTTAGGTAGAGTTTTTTCCTAGCTGGCTACATTGACAATTTTTTACCCTTCTGTATGTAAGTTCTCATTTTTGTTATTTAGAGATAATGAAAGAGAAGCTGATATAATGATGGGGGAGCTGGAAATCCTATATAACAACTTAGTGGTATTTGTTACTAAATGAATACATTACTATTTATTCCTGATACAGCTGTGAGGGGTAGAGCAACCGACATTGCACATAACATTGATAACAAATACTGGCAATATTATAATGATTGTCACATCAATTTGCTAATTTTATTCTCTGTTAGTGTTTTTGCTAGCTTGGTGGATGAATGGCAAAAGTAAATGCAAAATGATTGATTACTCAGTACTTACATAACAACAGAGGAATGCTCAATGAAATTAAGAAACGATCGGTTTACAGTGAAAACAAAAGGGAATGATTTTTTTTCCCTACTGTAGAACACACTGCCAGATGTTTGGGAGACTTATATTATAAAAGGATTTGAAAAGGAATGAGGCAAATCCATAGACAAGGGATCTGGATGCAACTTCGAGACCAATATGTTCATAAACTAATGGTCACAGGATTCTGGGAAGGATCACTGTATACTTCCCTTTGCTTCATATCCCTAAGCAGCAGCTACTGGGTTCTCTTGGCAATGGAATAGTAAACTACTTTTGTCTGACCTGATATGGCAGTTCCTTTGAGCATCTACTTTATATGCTCAAAAGCTGAGTGAAAATTAGTTCCTGCATTTATGTCAATGCTGCCTTTGTTCCAGAACATATAGTGCCAGTTTCTCATACGTTATAAACTAACATAGGTCACTGAAAGCAGAACACACTGAGGCTTCCCAAGGTTGTGTGTGAAAAATAGGTCTCCAAGTCTGGATTTCACAAGGTGTGTTTTGCCTCCTGATACCTCCTTAAAACAAGCATTTGTAGCTGTGTATGTGATGCTATACTCTTACTTTCCTCAGAGGCAAGCTCCATCCTCACTGAGTTTTGTATGGACAGTGACCAGGTCCTTTAAGAACTTAGTGTGGCTTAAACCAGTCTGTACCTTGGCATTGTTCTAAAATATATTTATGCAAGTTCTGGAAATCAGAATAAGGTCAGTTTATTAAAAGGAGGAAGAAGGGCTATGAGAACGGACCAGAGGGAGTCATGAAATCCACACTAAGGCATTTGATCCTGCAGAATTCCTTGGACAAGGAATCTAGAAATCATTGAGTATGGATCCTAATTGCATGGCCATGGCAAAGTTGAGCAAGAGAAAGAAATCAGTGGCAGGTGTGCCCAAAAGACTGAATGCGCATCCTTAGCATTTGGTCCCTGTTACTAAAATACACAGTACGTGATAGAAGCAGTGGCTTCTTTTCAACAAAGGAAACATCCAAAGTCATAGCTGGAAATGAAAGCTGAAATGAGAATTTGATTTTATTTGGCTAATCAAACTTGTAAAGTTTGTTTCACTCATTTAATGGTATCTTCTTTTGAACTGACACCCTCTATTAATTTTTTCGTTGTAATTGCTGTTTTGCCAGCTCCCAGGACAGCCCTGTCAAACGCCACTCTGACGCTGTCTTCACTGACAACTACAGCCGCTTTCGAAAGCAAATGGCTGTGAAGAAATACTTAAACTCAGTTTTAACTGGAAAAAGAAGGTACTTCAAGAAAGCAAAGATATATTGTTTCCACACTTGTATAGTATTAAGACAGAAAAGATTTATACCCATGGATGTATACAGAGAGAACAAACAAAACAAAACAAAATGACTTCATAATGTAGTTTATAACATGGTTTTAGAATACAGACTGTATTTTCTTCCAGACTGGGATGGACACTACAATCAGATTAGAATAAAATAATAAAGAGGAGACAGCATGTGGCCATTGTAAAAAACCTTTGACAGATTCTTAAAATTGTTTTATTTATTGAAAGGTCTCTTAAGGAAAAAATCCACAGAGCTATGGAACGTGAACAATGATTTTGTAAAGAAAACACACGATTTGTTTAAAATTTTGCTTTAAGTAAACAGATGAAATGAACATTTACAAGTCCCAGAAAGACCATATGTCTAATCAGTACAGGTGAGAAGTGCCAGCAAATGTTTTTGTAGAGCTTATGTTTTGTATATGCACTCACTTAGACAACTGTTTTTAAATATGATGCCTCTTCACCCATTAAACATGCTATTTCATGGGATTTATACTTTGGTATAAGTGTAACAAAATGTGCAATAGCCACAGTTAGAAGAAGGCTTTGCTTGCTTTTTTCTTTTTCTTCTGAGAGCAATAGAATTTGTTTCTGATCCATAACAGCCAGGAAGAGCTAAACCCTGCTAAACTTCGAGATGATGCAGAACCTTCCTTTTCAGAAAACTATGATTCTGTAGATGAGCTGCTGAGCCACCTCCCACTGGTATGCCCAGATTTTCTTTCCTCTTGTTACCTGTTACTTGACTTGACCCAACCCATAAAATGAGATTAATCATACACGAAGCATGGCCTATCAGAAAAGCAAAATCATCTAGGAAAGAGCCATGTTCCACGAAATGCTGCATGTTTCTATAGGGATTGCATCTGAATATAATAATAATTTTAATAACACTAATTAAGTTATCCCATGATTCCTGTTATTGAAAATTCCTAATTAAATGGCACTGTTAATAATGTACCTAACTCACTTGGGTTTTTCATCTTGTGTGCACTGCATCATTAAACCAGAATTGACTCATTTTTAATTATAAAGCTGATTATTTCTTCAGAGAACAAACTCAAGGATATTTGTTTTAATAATAATTAAAAAAATAGTTGCACATTTTAACATCTGTTTCATTAGAAGATAGTTGCCCTTAGAACTAAGCAGATCAGCAACATGGAACCTTAGCATTAAAAAAGCACTTGAGTCCCATCTAAGGTGTGCTGCAGCGGGATTGTCTGACATGCAAATATTACAGTTATTCTTTTCTGTTTAGCTACTGCTAATTTTTCTAAACTCATTTGGTTTACTGAATTGTAAACCCTACTGAAATGTAAACCCTTCTACATCATGGCAATTGCAGGGATATAAAATTGAAATGGTAATGTAGAAGTGAATTGGTCTTGGTATTCTCAAAAGTATATTATGACATTGATGACAGGATGCTTTTTGGCATTCACCTGTGTCTCAGCTGCAAGTAAGGCAAAAGGTTATTCTTAAAGATAACATTTTTTGGTGGGGTGCGTGGCATAAAAGAAAAGACATTTCTCCAAACTGTTGTTTCCTTTCAAGACTGTAAGAAAACATTCTTTTCCTTTCCACAAATGTGACAGTTTCTGTAAAGTTCCCAAAGATTAGAAAGGACATAAACTGCTTTGTTTGTCAAGGAACAAAGCAATTTGTAAGTGATGGAATTCAGGAAAGAAATGTCTCTAGACAAGATTATTGTAAAAATATATGCTCCCGGATTTTATACCTTCTAAAACTTCAGGCATTGATTAAATGAGACAGAGAGTGGTGCAGTGGGTCATGCGTGTCTTCCTGGAGATATTATCAGTCCTTTCCTTTTTTTGTGGACTGTACTGATGATCCAGAGTGATCATCACTCTATAGGTGAATTGCATACTCGGTATTGACTGTTACTCGTCATTTTATCACAGTGCACAGTTGCTGATGTAGTCTGTATCAAGTAACATGAATTCATGTAAAGGATACGGTTGTTTTCAAAGTGAGCTATCTGCGCTGTAGGCCAGTGTGCAGTCACGTTTGCCTAATCCTTCAACCTTTCTTCCTCATCCTCCAGCCTTGCCTGCTTGCTGTAATGCCCACCAAGCTCCTGTGAATAGCTCTGTCTCATGCCCACCAAGAGCAGCAATTGTTTTATAGCAAGTGCCACTTCTTTTCCACTGCCTGCTTTTATACACCTCATGATGCAACCGCTTACAAAAATTACTTTTAAAATGTATTTCTTCTTTGCTTTTCAGGACCTTTGAAGGACACCTGATAAAGTCTATGACAAGAACAAGCTATTTTTGAGTTCCACATAGTATTTCAAAGAGATGACTTTAGTCATCAAACCAGAACAAATACGTTGTGAAGTGAAAGTTGTGATATATTTGTTTCTTATGTAATAAAAGTTGATATTTACATTGTAAATATTACTCTAGAGTTCTCTACTGAAAGCTGTACATATGGATGCCAGTTTAATTCATGAGAAGTCTGTGAGTCCATATGCTGTAAATCCTTTACTTCAATAAATTCATTTGAAAATGAGTGTGCAGCTGAAAAGAGCTTATTATTACCAATTAATTTGCTTAATTAATTAATTTTAGGTGTGCTACAACTTAAGATAAGCCTGTATGATAATAGGGATACACTTTCAGATAGCTTCATAAACAAGTGTAAAAACTTGAGGAAAAATATGTGTAAAGTGTGTAAAACTGCATTACAAAGATCTCGGAAGGTTACTGACAGGCAAAACAGAATGCTTTGCTAGCAGCTTACGAAGCAACTACATAAAATGAAAAAGCATTAAAAATCATTTGACATCTTTCCTCCCTGTTCACAGTTTTAGTATTTCATAATATGCAAATTATATTAAGACAGAAATGCATCCTTTATTTTCAGTAGTGTTTTGGATGCTTTGGACCTGACAGAGAACTCAAAGAATGCTATCCCTTGATTCGATTGGTGCCTAAAGTCACCAGTTATTCTACAGATAATTATCTGTAGCTTTGATGAAGAAACTATTCCTTACACAGAAAATAAATCCGAAAACAGTTCACTCTATTTTCAGAATGAATGTAATTTACAGAATATGCAGACAATCATTTTATTATCATGGCAAACTATTACTAGTTAGAATCAGTGCTACAAGTACCTGGAACAGTAGAGGGCCCAGTAAGTGCTGTCTCTACTATAGTTTTAGAGGACGACACTATTTTTTAACTGAGGTATTCTGTGTTGTCTTAGAAAGACAAGCAAATAAGCCTCCAGTCCGCATTTCTTCAGGTTTATATCATTGCATCTTTAGTATGGAACTGGAAATTTGCAGCTGATTACTGTTGCAGTGAATCATAATTTGGTTGTATTGTATTAAAATTGTAGATTTAAGCAATTGGATAATTTTCTAAAGAATTATTTACTGTTGTAAGGACTAATAATTCCATTGCAGTAAGGAAAGTGTGCAGTACTGCATGCACAACATATGAAATGCATATTCATGCATGATACCAGCCATAACACTCTCATGATTCCCCTCCCACCTCCTAGAAAGAGATGAAATCTGAAGTTGAAAAACTTATCAGACCTACTTACAAGCTCAATTTGGAATTTGAAGTGTATTTATATATCATACATATGCACACGTAGACAGTGATAAAACTGATTTACAAGTTTCACTTAGAAGTTTACAGTTCTGATTTAGAAGGAAGCTTCAAACATGATAAAATTCGAGATTTATGAAGACTAGTTCTCATAAATATGTAGCCTTCTGATTTGCAGTTGGAATTTTGGCAACTGCATGTCAAACGAAAACCAACTTGCAGAGATCAGATGCTATTATTGCTATTTCTATCTAGCCTTGACAGAATTTATTCTAGCCTAAGTCAATGCATGGTTCACAAAGGTACGAACAAACAGAAGTTAGACGTAATTTTGAAGTCTTCTCTTGAAAAGTGGTCTTCAGATGGTGGTGCACTCAATTTCTATCTTATTACGAAAACTTGAATGCAAAAGTGTCTTTGTAAATATTTGAAGGTTCTTCACAGATTGATATTATAGTACTTAACTGGAAATTTTCTTCATTGTAGTTTGAACTTTGATAGGATTCCTGTGATAAGTAATCTTTAAAAAAATAATGAAAAAAATTACCAGAAGCAAAGCTCCTTATGGTCTTCATACACAGCACTTTTTGTTTAAATATACATAAGTTCATTCACTCAATTTAAAGTAACAAAACTTGGAGTGATCAAACTTTTGATTCCACAATTCCAGAAATCTTTTTTTTTTGTTTTGTTTTTTTTTTTTTTTTTAATTCATTTCCAGCTTACCAATAAGGCATCTGATAACCCAATATTTTGTTCTCCATCAAAAACTGCAGAAACATGTATTTTCTTCGTTAAAATGGACAGGCTTACAGAAAAAAGGGAAGCTTATTAGGAAATCATGTATATCAATATAATAAAATACAAAGTTAATACCCTCATTGTAATAAATAGTACTGTGATATCTTCCTCAAAGGGTTAGCAGATAGAGACAGTCTAAATGCCATGCTAAATTTTATGTACATTTTAGGAAAACCCAGCACTGAAAGGAGAGATACTAACCTCCATAATAATATGTCTGACTTTATATTTGAGGATGGCTTTTACCTTGTCATAGTGACTTTTGACATTCTATAATGCTGAATTAATACATTGAGACTAGTTAATTGTGGAAGATGTAACATTGTTCACCTCAACTCCACAGGCAAGTGGTTATGGTAAGGTTAAATCATAAAATTAAAGAGAAAATTGCAACATTTCACTGAATGAGACAAATTTTCAGTCTGTCAATGAGTCCTGACACATCACCAATCTTAAAATCCACCTGCAAAATGTCATAAGAGTGGAATCAAAGTGTTGTATTAATGAGGGAGAACGAAAGGGGCAACTCTGAGTGTCAAGAGGACTGCTAGAAGGAAAACAAATTGAGATATTTAGAAGAGCATCACTGGCAGAGAGAACGCAACCACTCGGGAGGAAGGAATAGAACTGTGAAGGATTGCTGGGGTATGTGTTAAACTTCTCACACTGTTTCTCTAGAATTTCACCTCCAACACAGGGTAAGAATACCTGCGATCCTAGAGGATAGAACTTTCTTTTTTTTTTCCCCCCCTTTTTTGAGTGGGGTTTGCTTTTTGGACTTTCCCCACGGATCACTTAAAGAAAGGGACAGAATCACCTTTCAGCACTGGAAGGTGATATCTTCAGGTCCCAAACCCACAGAGAGGATTTGCATGCTTGTGTGAATCTGTATGATCATCACCCACTCAAGAGTAACCCTCAGGATTGTGTATAAGACCATGAGAATTAGAAAAGTTGACACAAACATTTTAAAATTGCAGCCAGTAACAGCACATTAAAAATGAATAGAACCTTAGCAGATCCTCTTATATTTCAAACGGGTTTGAGGAGCTATGAGGATTTGTACCACCTGAAAGTATGAGACAAAATTTCTGTTTAAAAATATGAAAATAGGTAACTTGGATCCAAAATATAACTTCACATATAGGAATATTGAATTCTCCCCAAAGACAGGCCTTTTGAGAAGAGCTTTATGCGTATACGAACAATTTGTTTGCAAGGCATTAGGGAAAGTTAGATGGAAAAGGCTGTCTATCGCCTCCTGTGAAACTACCTATGCTTTCTACTACCTCTTTTATTTTTCTTTATTTTCTCTCTCCCTCCTCAACTTACCACAAGCTTCCCAACTCTTTGCTAATACTCTCACATTTGGCTTGCAGAGCTAGTGTATGAATGTATACCTGTGTTTTCGAGAGGAACAATTACATCAGACCTTGAATTTATGGTACAGCAATCTAATAACTGCCAGCCTTGGTTATGGAGAAGAACATTGCAGAGAACCTGGCACAACCAGATTCACAGGAACAACCTGTCCTGCTCACGAACAGCCTCTGACTTACCACTGGAGATTTCCCATTTGGTTTGTACTGGCGCAGAAGTCTGACCTTTCCTTGGATACATCAAACAGAACATGCGGCCTCCTGGGGCTCGCGCTGGCTTGGGAAACTACAATATTTTCATCTTTTCTCCTTTCTGCTTTGGAACAGTCACAGACAAATCACTTGCCAGGTTGACAAGCTGGTTTAGGATTAGAGGTAGGAAACTAGACACTGGTCTTCTACAGAATTCTTTTAAAAAGTACAAAGAATAATTTAATGCATCATCTGCTTCTCAAGTAAACAAACAGGAATAGTATTACTTCAGTTTTACACACAGATACATGCAGGTTACTTAGTAGGGATGGGAAAAAACCAGCATTCCCTTGTGAGGATAATAATTTTCAATAACTTCATTGATCAACATGTAAATAAAAATATAACTGATTATTCAAAGATTGAGGTGAAAGTGACAGAAATCATAATCACACAATGAAAAAGATAATTTTCTTAATATCAACTTCATCATGGTGAGAACAATATTTTCAATACAGCATGTCTCTGGGAAAAAAATATTTCAGTCATGAGGGGAAAAAAAGGAGAAAAAATACCTTGTCCTTCCCCACTGAGTGAATTGTTTAATACTAGATAAGAGTTTTGCATAGGAAAATACACTTAAATCATTTAGGTGAGGTTGGTGCATAAGATCCATTTTCTGTATCTTTTCTGGAACTGGTCTGGACATTTAGAAGCTGTATTTCACATTTCAGTGTGAATTTCACAGCATCTAAGAGCCTAAGTTATTTCCAAACATGGGATATAATGCTATTAAGATTTTGATCCTATTACTTAATAGTTGTTAAGACAGAATTTACTCTTAATACAACACATATCTCTTTTTGGCATGGAGGAGGAAGCAGAAAAGAAGCTATAATGGTCATTGTCTCCTATAGTTAGATGAGATATATTAGTGAAGTACTTTCTACTTAGGAAATTGCAGGAATTTTTGACAGTAGCATATGAAGTAGCCAGGCTATTGACTGTGTAGGGCAACGACAGAATGATCTCTAGTTTTGCTTGTAAAATTACCTGATAGTGTTGCCACTTGGCCAAATGGCAGGTGTCAAGTTCTTGCACATCAGCCTTTTCATAGAGAAGAAATCATTTATAAGGAGCCTGGGTGGCTCCTAGTTGTTTGCTTATTTTATATACTACCAAATTGCTTTTTACTGGAAGTGGTCACAAATATGTTTGACAGATGCCTTATCACCATTTGTTGCTATTTGAACACAGCTCTTCATCTTTGTCTTTCAGCCGATCCCCATAATCACAGCCAAGAACATCTGCATACTGTTTTAAGCAAGCAATTTTGCCTCTTATTAAGGAGTATAGAAAACAAACTGCTGTATTCTAGGAAGACTCTTCATGACAAAACTAGGGATATATAATTTATGCAGAAAGACAGAAACTTGATTAAAAAGTAAGAAGAGTTTGAAAAATTCTAGATTTGGTGCCAATGTTTTCAGTCCCGTCTGGTGATTCCTTTCAGACCAGAGCATTGTGCTTGGCATTACAAAGCTGGTACTAGAGCTCCGGTCTTGAGATGTGAAACACATAGTATGAAAGAAGAAAATAGCAAATGTTGAGACAGAGCAGTTGAAGACTGTGTCTTCAAAAACGTACCTGGTGTTAAACCTAGTTTATATACTGTGCTGGGTTCAGCCAGG
>NW_010256896.1:0-11949 GCF_000690775.1 Eurypyga helias | reverse complement strand
TGACAAGTGATAGGATGAAAGGAAACAACATCAAGTTGCACCAGGGAGGTTTACACTGGATATTAGGAAACATTCCCTCATTGAGGGAATTAACTTTAATAAAAAGACTTTTTGAGAAGGTTAAAACTCTTATGCCATATATACAAATACATATTGCTCTCTCTACCTATGCTTGTTCAAGATGACTTCTATAGAGGATATTTATATTTGCTGTATTAGCCCCATCTGGTGAATGCCAACAGCACTGCAAACCCGACAGACCTCATGCTGAACTCTCATCTCCCAGCTCTAAGGTGGGTAGTCGGGCATACCCAGAGACCCACATTCCTCCCTTTGCCCACTGTAGCAATAGCACAAGGAGGAATCTGCGTTGGTGTATTAACATAGTTTTTAAGCTTCTCTTTTGCTTTAATGGATTAATCTTACAAGTTAGGATGCTACTATCTTCATCTGCATTCAGAAATGACGAACTGTCCATGAATGCACTTTAGCAACCCCTCATTCACAAATAAAGACATCTTCCATTTCTCTTCTTAAGCTGAGGCCATGCGTGATGGGGCAGAATTAGCTGCTCCTGTAGAAAGTTTAGCTTTAAGATTCTTTCTGAGAGAGGGCTGTGGTTCACTTTGTGTAATTGCAAAAGGATGTCACCCATCAGTGAATTCATTTCAGAGCAGCTGTTAGTGGACATAGTCATGGGCAGCCTGCTCTAGGTGGCCCTGACTGAGCAGAAGGGTTGGATGAGGTGATGACCAGAGGTTCCTTCCAACCTCAAACACTGTGATTCTGTAAGTTTACCCTTAAAGTTACATTTATATTTGTGCAATTATCAGTATAAGCCAACACTATTATAAGTAGGTAGCATTTTACTTACCTTCTGTAAGAATAAATGATTACCAAAGCTCTTTTGAAGTGCAGGATCAGGATCATAGTTCCTACACAATAAATGAGGGGCTGCTTGCCTCTAATTTATAGGTTAGCACACCCAGCCAGCCTTTGTTACGTGGTATGTCAGAATAAGTCACTCTCAGTGCCTGTCTTGACTTGCTCTGTGCCTAAAGAGTTCAGTTTTTCCTCTACTTGCTGCAGTTCTAAACCAAGTGATGGGCTGATTTTTTTTTAAAAAGTCTGGTTTGAAGGTTACCTACATAGAGTAAATTCAGCAGAAAGATGAGTGATGGCAGTGATTCTTTTACTGCTAAGACTTAGATGATGAAAATTAGTTGCTTTGCTAAGGTAAGCTGAAATGTGGCTACAGTATATCTCCTTCCATCACTTTCCGTTGGAAAATTCAAACATAATCTTGTCATAATCTTCTAAGTCATTCTAGTCAGTATAAATGATAATTTATTCTGTTTCTCGCCTCTTTCCTTCCTACAGCTGTGACAGGAGAGAACTGCAGGCAAAATAAAACCAGCTAGTAGCGAGACACAGGGTCTTTATTCAAAACAGGTGAATAAAGGGGGCTGTTTAAGCACAACTTCATAGTTAATTAATAGGAACATTAAATAGTAGCATATCTTAAATAGGAACTCTTTATCTCTAGGTGGTTTCAGATGTGGTTGCCATTAAATGATCAACAGAAGGACTTTACACTGCAACATTTCCCTCAATAAAATGTGTTTCCTTTCAGTATTATTCTGACTTGAATGGATTATGAGCAAGTCCATATTAGTCCATCAGCATACCAACTAAGCCGATAGTTCTCATTCTCCCAGAATTTCAAGCTTATTCTTAAAATTAAACAATTACCTCAGAGTGTTCCTATACAGGTAGCTTTTCAGTTAAAGGAGAGTGAAAAACTCCAGTCTTTGTTATTCTGTCATAACTGTAAAATTTAAACTCTGGGATGTCCCAGAATGTAAATGGGAAATTAATTCATTATAGTAATTCAAATCTTGTGCTGACTTTTCTTGCTTTATAATACAATCTAACATGGCTACATGAAAAAGACTACTAAATTCCTCTTGATGTAACAGTTATTCATCTTACACTATCTTCATCTTAAGGAAGAAATTATAAATCAGAGAGAAGTGAAAATCCACAATAGGCACTGCAGTATTAATGATACATCTGAAACAATAATATTTCTATGTCCCTCACTCTCAAGACATATATCCAAAATTATTTGTATTTTTTCACTGTTTAAAAAGCCATATGCCACAGCTCTGTGTGTGTGTGTGTGTGTATAAATATATATGCAGTAAGGTTTCAGCTCTTATTCTTACTAACACTGAATCTGTGCAAAATGAAGATCAGCCCATGGACGAAGAGGACAAGACTCTTGCTGAAATAGTTGCTCATCAACACTTTGTATTCCAGCAAGAAAACCTTTCTGAGGGACCCAGTCTGCAATTCATTGGTTGCAAGTAATCTACTTATTAATGTGACTCAGCCAGTAAAACACTGCCTGAATTCTTAAACATATCGTGACAATGCTCAAGCCTTCTCTTGTGGTCTCTGGACAAAATCAGACTCGAGGCTGTGACTGATCCAGCCAAGCTGTATCCTGGGAATGACTGACCCAACAAGCACAGCTGCGCTCCGACCATCATGGATTCCGGCACAGGATGCCCAAAGCTGCCCCTACTGTGAGGTCCAGCAGTGGAGCTTTAATAGAAACATTGCTCGTGCTGGTGTCTCTGGGACTGGTCAGTTTGGGGGCAGCTTCCTCTCTGCCTGCCTGACTGCAAATGTGACTGTGCTCACAAGCAAAAAGACAGGCAGTTTATATGTCACCTTCAGTTCAAGGCGCTCTCGCTGTCACTGATAAGTGTTCGTGATCGAAATTCGCTGTTCTCTCTCATGTAGCTGGCTGATGTCAGATGGACATACTGCAGAGCAGCGGCGGGAGCACCAGTGCCCAAGATGATACAACAGTATCTCTAACCTGAGCAGCAAATTTACCCTGGCTGGGTAATAACCATTGACTGAACTTTGTACAGCAAGAGAACGAAGATGGTATCACACAATACAATTGTGTGCAGTTTATATGTTGCTGTGTACTGCTGTGCTTCATCAGGGTTTTGAAAGTTGGGAGAAATATACATTGAAATGGTGTAATTGCTGTGGTTGTTGCATGTGTTAGAGCACAAAATACGTATAAAGCACCAGTTCATCATTATCAGGTAGTCAGTGATGATTAAGAATTTATTACAATTCTATTAACTCTTAATTTCAGAAAAAGCATGCTATTCGGCCACTTGTGCTGCCTCTACAACTCTCAGATTTCATTCAAGAGGAACTCCGTGGCTGTAGAACAAAGGTTATCCTAAATCAGAAGGAAGACCAAAAAGAATATTTGGAAGTAAGGCACAACCTAAATCAGAAGGAAGACCAAAAAGTAAGGCACATCAAAGATATTGTGAAGAAGCATTCTCAATTCACCAGCTATCCAATTACATTCTTTGTAAGTGCCTCGTTTGAGATGCTAATAGTACATGCTTTGAAACACTAG
The DNA here is from genome assembly GCF_000690775.1 of Eurypyga helias. Classification (NCBI taxonomy): domain Eukaryota; kingdom Metazoa; phylum Chordata; class Aves; order Eurypygiformes; family Eurypygidae; genus Eurypyga; species Eurypyga helias. The sequence continues at coordinate 8,492 of NW_010256896.1, read as the reverse complement.
TTGCATACTAATGTTCTTGCATCATTCCCAGATGCCACTAGCACAGCACTCACTATTCCAGACATATCTGATCCAAATCAAGTGGAGATGCAGATATCTTGGGCTGTCAGTACCTGAAACAGTTTCCAGTATGTCAATTACAGGAGTCAGTGCAACTCCCACCCAGCTGAAAGAGTCATCCTTGAGGGTTTTTCCTCTCTCTTCTGTTTTGTCAATGATGAGAGCAAAAAAGGCAGAAATATCTCCTGGCAAATATTAACAAGCACCACTCTGATTGAGAAATAACCTGGTGACTTCTAACTCTGGTCTGTCCTACTTTTACAACGCAAAGCGCTGTAGAACAGCTGACACATACATTAACCGGCCAAGAATACCCTCGGCTCAGCTGGCTGAAGAGCAGGCTTGCAGTATAAACAGCCACGTTACTTCAGGAGATTTGCCTCAGTATGGCAGGAAGCCTCTCTTTGAAAGAGATGAAAACTGACTTCCCCTCTAATTCACTAGGTCTGGTTACTGTAGCCTACAGAGAGATTTCTGTATGATTAATCAAGTGCTTATACAGCCCTTGACAAAATTTCTCTAAGTAGCTACTCATCATCAGCTTTAATCAGCACTATCTTACTGCTACTACTCTTCCTTCAGCGTTCTTTTGTGGAAAGCTGGGATTCAGAGCTCTCCTGGTTTTTCACCAGAAATCAATCTTCTGATGGGTCTGACACAGTAGGAAAATAACATTAAACTGTGCCTAAGCAGAGTGTTGATCATGGGTGGCTGTGAAGCCTTAATCTGCGATTATCTGAAAGTACTCCATAATTTTTAGTACCTTGTTTTTTCCTTAACTATCTCTAATAAAAAACATTTAAAAATCTATCATCTGTGTACTAAAGAGTCTACCCAAAACATAAGGAGAGACTTAAACTTATTTCTTGCCTTTTCTTACAAGTATAGAGTTCCAAGTAAAGACTATATCCTATATTTGAAATACCAGAATCAACTTCACAGACATCTATTTTAAATGCTAACGATCTTCCTTCCTGAAAAATGTGGAACCTGAAAAATCTTGCAGATTTTTCGAATTCTTATGACTTCTCAAAGCGTTGTTGAAACATGCTTCATGATGAAATTTGAAAATTCCAGGCATGTAGCAGACTCATAGTATAGTCCAGTGTGTATTGAATTCTGAATAGCTGACTTAAAAAACTTCTTCATGGATGTTGCAGCAGAGCAGAATTATGAAGGTGAAAAGAGAAACTGTAATAATAAAATTCTTCAAAGTTCTTGACCATCATAAGGAGCGTTGTTGAAACATGCTTCATGATGAAATTTGAAAATTCCAGGCATGTAGCAGACTCATAGTATAGTCCAGTGTGTATTGAATTCTGAATAGCTGACTTAAAAAACTTCTTCATGGATGTTGCAGCAGAGCAGAATTATGAAGGTGAAAAGAGAAACTTTAATAATAAAATTCTTCAAAGTTCTTGACCATCATAAAGAAAGAAGATTTCTGACAGGTTTTGTAAGCAGTTTTCCAGACAATGGGGTGTTCTACCTGGGCACCTTTCAAGGGCTGTCAGGGTGTGGAAGAGCAGGTCGCTCCACAAGGGAGGGTGAGCCCGGAGCCAAGGGTGAAAACAAGGCAGGCAGGGGCAGCGAGCACACTGACAAGGGTCATAGTCCCGCGGTATCTGGACAAGGAGGGGAATCGGTCCAGTGATGTTTCAGGCAATCGGTCAATGATCTCCACACAGTTCTGTAACACTGAAGTAGGTTCAAGGACAAGCCAAGAAGTCGGGTCAGTGAGGCAAGGCTGAGATCAGCAAAGTACAAGGCTGAATCCACGCACAGCTACAGCATAGCTCAGGCAAGGATCAAGGCCAAGGGCCGAGGCTCAAATGCAGCACCTAAGCTAAGATGGGAACCCCCCGGCCAAAGCTTCTTACAGCTCCTTTCCTAGCGGTCAGGTCCAAGGTAACTTGGTTGCGTGATAGCAGAGCAAGTTTTGAGCTGTAATTCAAACTTAATAATTAACTAAAAGTCCTCACTGCAAACTCTAGAATCAGGTTTATCAGATTCTTTTCTGCAGCAATTTAAGCAGAAGTTCTGCAAGATTCCTCAATTTTTCCCACTTATGTGCCCTCTTAAAAGTGGGATGGTTGAAGTTACTGCATGCTTGGTATCCTTAGTAAAAAGGTGTAATTTATTTTTTTAACCTAATTGACCCTGATGCCAGCTGTCGCTCCTTAGTAAAGCTACTTTCTCAATTCTCTGAACAACTAAAATTTAATTCACAACTAAATCTGAAAGTGTAAGTGATCTCCACATCAGACTGCTCTCTCTCTTTCCATGAATTTGCTGATTTCTAAGTTAAACCTTTATTTGAAGTTTTTTTCTTTGTCTCTAGGAACTGTGTTTATTAAGAAGATGATGCTTCAGAAATGTTCCTGCAGTATGAAGGCTTTTTTCTCACTGCTTTTGCTGAAGGCAGTAGAACAATTTGATCCCTAAGATGCCTTCTTTATATATAAAATACCTTCTTTCTATGAAATCTTTCTCCAAAAAGATGTGATCTTTCCAGAACAGATGCCTGCATGAACTACTTCCCTCAGCATCTGCTTAAAATCCAGGACTAGAAGTTATCTTCCATGGGTCTATTTAAAATGAATCAAAAATTTATTTCCTACTATCAACATTCTTGTCATGTCCTAATTATCTAACTCAACTCTGAAATGGCATCTGTGTTCAGTAATTTGAAAAATAAATACTATCACATCAAGAATACATGCTTTGTGACATAACATCCAATAGTATATAGCTTCCTAGTTTCATTAATTTAGATTTAACATTTTAGAGTATTTATTTCTACTGTTTTGAAGATGGCTTGAATGACAGTTTTGTCTTTCTTTTTGTATGGGTCTACACATACCCATAACTGCTAGTAAATACGCAACAGCGTTTATCTACCCCATGTACTAAACCCACAACCTTTACTGTTATACTGAATCCAATTCTTAGAACTTTGGGAAAAGAGTATCACATTTCCAGGCTTGTTGATGCTGAGGCTCTATTAAATCATTTTTCTAGCGATGGAACTTTACCATCACTCTAATTTTTTAACATCTTCGAGGGACGTTCAGGAGTTTTTTTCTCTGAGGGTTTTGTAGTTGAACCTCCTGCTCTGTGGAAGAGCTTTTTCTCCAAGTTTCTTCTCCTTCTGAATTAGGATCTACTGAAGCTTATGCCTATGAATGGAAAAAAGCCCTTAGCTTTAGATAATAGAAGTTACAACTGCCCTCAAACCTATATGTAACAAAAGTTACATTTGCCATCAAAGCTAACATTTTAACCTAACTATTCCCACTTCAAGGGTGTTCCGATGGATAGGACATTCTACTGCCATTCTCCAAACCAAGTAACCGTACGCACTGCTCTATTGGTCCCATGCTGGACAAAGGCAGCACACATTTCAGCAAACAGGTACCGCAGTCATCTCACACTGCTCTCAGACCAAAAGCAGAACCACGTACTGAAGAGAAATGCTGGTAACTCTTTGGAAGACAGTGTCCCGTGTTGCTAATTTTGTATAGGGATAATTCTTGCTTTGTACATATAATTTCAGCTCAGAAGTGCATAATTATGCATCTATTCTGGGAAAGTGTAAATCTGATATAAGGTCTAAAACTATAAAGGCAGTATCCCTTGTTCTGGTCGCTAGGGAACATTAAGACAAGGACCAATTTAAAATATCAAACTGTAGTGGTTATAAACTTAACCTCATCTATTAATTTTGTAACAAAGAGCATATAAAGTAATTTATGATAAGATTAAACAATTATTCTGAGCCCTTGTTAGCATTCCATGACTTCACGTCTTTCCACGCTCATTCTCTCAGCCTTTCTATGCAGCTCAGCTTTTATTATAAAACTTGACGTTTGTTACTAGTGGAATTGTTGACTTTTGCTATAACAGTTTAAGTCCCTTCAGAACTGCTTGAGAGCAATGACTAACAGTTATAACTCCCTAACACATACTTCAAGAATTACAAACTCTTAAAAGATGTGCACATACTGCCCTTGGTCAACGCAATTACTGCTGCCACCTAGAGTTCAAAAGCACAACTGCCTCTCAAGTACCTTTTCACTGCAGAAATACTCCTTCTACGTGACTATACATCCTGTTTCAGTATGAATCACTTTTTTGTGAACTAAAGAACTTATGATCACATCGTCTTCCAATAATACATGAGAAGGTAGGAAACAAGACAGCCTAAGGAACAGTTTTAAGAAAGTGTGAAGCTTTGCTCACCCTGAGATCTCTAGCTGGCTTTACATTTCATTATAACACAGATTTTACAATCATAATTCCATGTGTTAAAGAAAACTAGACACATATTATCACATCTTTCTACTTACATCAGTCTTCTGAAATCTACTGTTCGGGTAACTTCAGTTGCTGTTGTTTTGCTTTCCTTAAGTAAACCCTGAAGCACGGTGATAACTACATGACAAATCTGTGTCAGAACTCAAACAGAATTTAAAGCAATGTTATAAAAGCATTAAGGCTACAGCACCAAGCATTCAAAAGTTAGTTAAATGCTGGAATTAGAATTCTCTATGCAAATGTCCTTTAATTTCTCTGAGGCTTATAAAAAGTCTTACTCAGCAACACTGACAAAGCCTTTGATGGAATCGGGAATAAAACCCAGTTTTCCTGGGTGTTATTTCAATGCTTTGAACATTAAGTAACTTTCTTCCAGCCATCTTTTACTTTGTTCTTTTTTTAATTTTGTACCTTCCATATAGCAAGGAGTTCTATGAAACTGCAGAATTAAAGACTTTATTACGATGCAAATGTACATGGGGAACAAGCACAGGACTAATCCTTAGGAAATCAGCAAATGCCAAGATTGAGGCCCATGCAGTTAGCGTGGCAGTGTATCCAACTTCCTAGCACGTTGTTGGTACAGAACAGTTTCTGGTTAAAGACGACCTGGCTTTCAACATCTAATTCAAATCTGAATTATTTTCGGAAAGCAAAACTTACTCAGATTCTGAGAAGAAAATGGCAAATCAACTACCTGCCTGGGCTTTGAATTAGAACTGAATACTGTGGTTGTCGGGGGTTTTTACCTTTGCATTTACAGTAATGTTTGAAGTAGTAAATCTCACTGAATAAATGGCAGCTGCCCCATGTTATTTATTTTAATACTGTATAATCAGAAAAAAATTAAATTGCTTGTGACCATCCAGACACTGTCTACAACCATTACGGAGGGGAAAAAAGAGGAAGAATGTTTTCTGTCTAGTTTCCTAAGGAAATGAAGCACATACACCAAGGTGGTGGTTGTCCATCAGTCCCTCCCTAATAATTTTGACCTATTTAACCAATTCAATCAAAGCTCACAAAGGAATAGAGATCACAGAGATTTAAGGTCTGCAAAAATCAATAGTTGTGCAGCAGAGACATGTGCTTTTGTAGCTTCTCTTGAAGGAAGGGGCAGGGAGAATTCAGCTTTATCCTCCCTGTTAGGCTGTCCTAACAGCTAGGAGACAAGGGCTAGCTTTTCACCGAGCACGCCTGCGTACACCAGCAGTAGCACTTAGAGCTTCTCTCCCAGGGGGAGCATTAAAGGCAGGCAGATGAGGGGCAGATGGGTCGGAATGCTGAGGAGAGGGGTCAGGGGTGTCTAGGGGATATGGGAGAGAAGAAGTGTGTGTGAGTGTAGGACTTGAAAATATCAGGCTTCAGCATTTCCCCCATGAATAGAACTATTTGTTAAAATATGGAAGTATATTCATCTCTTGGTTGTAAAAACGGAACGATTTTGATCAGAATTTCTCCCAAAATTAACTCTGACAGAACCAAGTCTGAAGACTAAAAGTGGGACCAGTTAAAATAGAGTAGCCATAGGAACAAAGTGCCTACATTTACTAGCTCTAGCTACATAAGAGAACAAAAAGAATGTAGATTACTCACAAGTCATGATGAAAATATTTGTTTTACACAGGCGCACTCTGCGTTAAGCAGAGCTGGGAAAACTGAGTTGGTTTGGTGTGAGATGACTTTCTCCAAGTGCACTTGTCAAACATTTTTGACAAATTAAATCAATCAGTCTGCTTTTGAAGACTGCTTTTGAAAGCTGAATAACACGATCACAGAAGAGAAACAGAATGATCTAACTACTATATTAGACAGTATAAAGGCATGTGATCCTGCAGACATATGCAAAATCTTCCACGGGACTTCACATGCTTAAAATTACATATATCCCTAAGTCTGAATGACTGAATCCACATTAATCAAGAGATTAGTAAGGAAAATACACCTGGAGTATTTCCACATCTTAAGGAAAACATCTTGAGTATTTTGATAAAAGTGGCACTCAAAATTCAGGACATCTCAAAAGGAGAGCACACAAATAATTTTAGTAGGATATTACTGGAAAAAAATTCTTGGACGCATTTCCATGAACGATAATAGCTTAGCAGTTCTCTAAAATACAGAAGTTACATTGACACAAATAAATGTTAGAAAACATTTCAGTTCATGAAATCTGAATGTAAGAGGTTTTCAGACTAAAACGCATGTCCTGTAGAATTTATACTATACCAGGACTATTTTTACTCTAAGAAAAACATTGTTATGCTTGGTTATAACTGCCACACTTCATTAGGATAGTGGTAAAAACTCATTAAGCTGCTTTACAGAAGCAGACAACCAAAGCAGCTGTCGGCCCACTGAAATCACAGTCACTAGAAAGTGCAAGAAAGGGACACGTCATACTTCAGAAAGGATTTTGTTGCTTATTATTTTGTAGAAGGGTGTGTGTGTGAGAGAGAAAGAAAAAGAAATGCACTGAGAAGCACCACAAAATCACACTCTAAGAAGGTAAAGAAAACCACCAGCCAGAGTAAGCACCAAAAAGGTGACCCAAGCAGAACATTCTAGGCTGAGCGTTGGCTGAGATCCACCTCTTCAAGTGGCTTAGAACTGGGAGCAAATAACCTCACCCTTACTGTTTGATTTCTTCTGTGTGCTGTATAGATGAGCAGCAGCAGCTCATCTATACACCCTCTTATGTTATTGTTGACACCACAATTAATTTTTCCTTCTAATTAAAATAACCCGCAGGACCCTGTATGTTGGCCAACTGCTTGGGCTGGAGCTGTAACACCACTATTTAGAAGGGCAGAGTCCTCTAAGTCATTGCACCAATGCAGATACTGACCCAGATACTGTAAAAACTGCAATGAAACGAGCTGTAATTTTAATTCCTTGATGCGATGCCTTACACACATACTTAATCTATCTTCTTGTCAGATACTGAGAAGTACTAAAAACTCCCTGAAAGTCAATGCTGCAACCACATCAAGTCTGTACGCCCCAATTCAGATTTGGTTGTCTAGGTCAAACTGCAGGATAAAGGATGTTAAGAATGTTAAATTCGGCATAAGGGTCTTCAGTTAAATAAATGGATCTTTGTAATATCTAATCCATAGGGCACACTACCCAATGTAATTTAGGATGCTTAACTGGAAAAAGAGCGGGTTAGGCATATAAAAACTGGATTCCCAGAAGTCAGGTAAAATACTGAACTAGATAGGTGCCTGGGATACATGTAAGAGCCAACAAAGTGCCAAGAAGTTGCATCTGAGATGAGTTTTTTTGCTACAGAAACAACATATTTTTTATTTCTCAAGTAAGTATTTTTCAGAGTAAGGAGGTGGCTAGATTCACACTTACAATAATGTACAGCTAGCTAAACATGTAGCTTCGCTTTGTATTTATATCCCAAAAAGTGGATCAGCTCCAAGAAGAAAGTTTTAGAAGCCTGCTCTGAAACACATGTGATGCAGATCATTCTCCTGAGACATGGAATACCTGCATTTAACTCCCTACTCCCAAGCAGGTCGTTCAGGATATAAAAATAACTCCTCTGCTAAATGCTGTAATCACAGAGCTACTGAGTATGAGATGTGCACTTCTCAAAGCCTTTATGCAAGATGCACGTATAAAAGGCGTCTGCGGCTATGCCCTTTGAACATCAACTGAGATTTCCTGCACATTAGATGGCAAAGGCCACGTCCAGGCTGAGAAACTCGGCGGGTTTCAGACCCCAGGCTATTAACAACCTGAATAGCATCGGCATGCATCTCAGGTCTACTATTAGCGCTCAAGTCCTTAAGTAACTGCATAGCTGTGTGGGTCTTCTGGGCTTCTTGGATTTGATCCCTTGAGTCTTTTTATCCTGAACCAACATACAGACTAAGAGGCAGGGTTTCGTGCAACTTGCAGACTGGTACTTGCCGTGCGAGAAGCGGTCGTTTTCCCCGATTAGGCAAAACGCTTTACCACAGCATCCCTCGGCCGTGATTCATCCAGCTGCGCCCGGCGCGGCGCAGACCAGTCCTGCCCGGCGAGCAAGGCAAAGACGCGGTGCCCGGCCCTCCCGCAGCCTGCCCTCCCCGCCCGGCCTAAGGGGGAAGCAGAGCCGC
>NW_010256895.1:0-976 GCF_000690775.1 Eurypyga helias | reverse complement strand
AGCCTTTCCTTGTATTTTCTCTTCCACAGCCCACTGTGGGAGGAGAGAGTGAGTAGCTGTGTGGTGCTGAGTTGCCAGCTGGGCCTAAACCACAACAGCTATCTAGCAGGAATTTTGCCTGTTTTTCATAGAACCAATAGGAAAATATAATGCCTTGGGCACTAATACAGTGCCTTGGGCCAGGCACTCAGCAGCAGCGTGTGGAAAGAGTAAGGGAATACGTAACATATGTGCGAGAGCCATTGTGACCACACCACTGTCTACTGCAATAAGCACATCCAGCTTTGTTATTCTTCAGTGTTTCTATAATTTCGTGATTTTTGGTCTAGTGTAGATTTTCTGGACTGTAATTTTAACCTTAGCTACACATTATGACTAATCCAGCCAATATGCAGAACTAGCTATGAATACAGGAAAGAGCAAAAGACGTCGTCACAGTGGCTACAAATGTAGAGCTGAGTGCATAGAATAGTAAGAGAGGGAGGTGTGCTCTACACAAGTGTACTTTGTTTCTGTCATGTCTTCTGCTTTGAATAGACCAGAATACATTCACACTCTTTTGCAGCTCTTGATGGAATAATAAAGCAGTAAGTGCAATAATAATTTTATCTGTATACCTGCATTTTCTCTGGGGGCAAATTTGCTCAGTAATTACTCTTCTCCACATTTTTGGCTGACTATCCAACCCAGTAGAAGTGTAGCAAAACAGCTATATGTGGAGTGATGTCCTTAAAACAGCAGGGGTCAGCGAGCCTCACATTTTTTTACTATCATGCTTGACCAATCAGGTAGCTTTCTATGATGGCATCACTAGATGGATAGACAAGGGGAAGGCAGTGGATGCGGTCTTCCTTGACTTCAGCAAAGCTTTTGACACAGTCTCCCATGGCATCCTCATAGACAAGCTTAAGAAGCATGGGATGGACCGTCAGAGAGAGAGGTGGATTGGCGACTGGCTGGAGCAAAGAGCTCAGAG
>NW_010256894.1:0-2306 GCF_000690775.1 Eurypyga helias | reverse complement strand
GGGCCCGCTGCCGAAACCCACCGCCGGCGAGCGAGTGCTGCAGCTCCTGGCTGAGTCACAGCTGAGTGCTGCAGGAGAGGAGCATTCAATTAGACAGAAGAGCACACAAGGGGGCAATGATTTTCCTTTCACACCGCATTACGCCTAACAGCCCGTGCTCCGTATTTGTAACAACCGACTACTTCAGCCGAACGCGCCCTTGGAATGAATCAGGCCATCATTAGGGTTTTATTTTTTTTCTTCCAGAAAGAGCTTCAAACCCAACCACCCAGTCCACAGGAAGAACTAATGAACCACAATTTTGACAACACTGGAGCACCTATCACTGATGCACAGGCAAAAGAAAAACTGGAAACCTGCTAACGGGTGGAAAAGTGGAGCTCGTAATGGGAAGGTAGCTAGATGCTGATCTGCTCTGCCGAACCAGCTGCTGCTTTAATACATTTTCCTGCTGCGTTCCCAGGGCTGGGACACAAAATGTCTTAGACTATTTCATTGTCTTGAAGGTGGAAATTGACGTTAGGTTTTTGCAGCACAAAGAAACACAATATTACAACTCTTCTCTTGACACTGCCACTCTGGGACTTGAAAACGAAAACAGCTTGTTAACTTGTTGGCAATTCCAATGATTAAGTAAAAGGCAAAATAAATGAAAGGCTCTCCTTCTGACTGGTAGGAAGGCTTCCCAGCAGGCTTGGTCAGTGATCTTGGAGGAATACGCTTCAAATATACAGGAAGCATAGAAGTACTAGGCATGAACGAATATTAATGTTATGCTTCATCTGTATCCTGCTGTACTTGACATCAAAGGATGTCAAAGAAGCTTTACAAATGTAATCTTACGCTACAAGTGAGTTAGGCTTCTGAATAATAGTAATAAATACAGGAGTATGTGGCAAATCAGGAACCGGAGGCACCTAAGGTTACATGACTGCTTCAAGGACAGCGACACGGCGGCAGTGTCAATTGGGAGTAGAACCTGTTTTTTCCCCATTCATCCTATATAACGACCAGCCATACTGTTGTCTCCATGTAAACAAATATTCTTGCAGCCTGAACTTGCCACAACGGTAAACGTGGAGAGTTTCTACTGACTTCTACAGGACTGGAGAAGCTCGGTGGTGTCCAGCTTGCTCCTCGGAAGCTCACGTCCCTTACCGCTTACCCCCTCAAGGCCACAGCCATCCTTCACAGACTGCCTTTGTGGCATCAACTGACAACGTACTCCTGGCCGCCTCCCTGCCTACCCAGGGAGCTCCCAGCGAGGACGGCTACCAGGAGCACCCTGCACCGCAGAACAGCTTTATGGCCCAGACCCAAAGATGGAGCGAAATCTCATTTCTGTGCCGAGTCCCCCTGGGGTCACTAGGGAATGAGGGGTCTACTGCCTTACTGCATATAGCACTTTGCATTTTAAATGTTAATAGACTGGTGTTAGTCATGATTATGTTCCCTACTGAGCAAAAGTTAGAAAAACCAGTATATTCCCAACAGTCCCGGAGCACTGAGGAAGCCGAAGGGAAGCGGTGTCTTCTGCCACTGACTTCCAGTTACAACCAGGCTGTTAATGTTCTAAGCACCCTCCAAACGTCCCAGCCACGACCCTCCTCTTGACCCGCCTGGTAGTGACAGTTCAATCCGGCGAGGGGATGATTTGCAGGGATGCTGAGCTTCAACCACAGCCAGCGAGAACTGTGGGTGCTTTCTCATCCCGTAAATAGGATTCCTGACTCCCAGTGACTTCTCTAAAAGCTGTGACCATGCCAAGGCTTCAGGACTGGGATCCCAGTGTTTAACACACCGAGCCTTTGTGAAATTAACTCAAAAGCCAGGATGACGACCAGATTTTCTGGCTGTCAGGCAGCTTGTACTTTGCCACCAGGGAAAAACTATTCAACTTTGCTAGAGTAGGTCTATGAACCAGTGCATTAGGACTACATATTTTAACAGGGCATGGAGATGCCACACTAAACACTCCGGTTACCATGGGAAACCTTTCTCTCTTTGCCACTGGCATTGCACTGGGAAGCCCAAGCCCAAACGCTCTATCTTGCCTTTGAAATCAAACAGATGTTTTTACGATCTTTGATGGAGCTGAGTTATGCATCTTTCCCAGAGGAAGGGAAAAATGCAGCGTTGAAGCAGCCCTTTTTTCTTTCTTTTCCCAAGCATCGCCTATCTTTAGTGAAAGGGAAAACAGGCGTCTTTATCTGGCGTTAAACATTTACGGCCGCCTGGTAACAAACTGTGACAACGGCAAACTTTTCCTCCGAACGCCACGAAACAAGGCAGCCTGCGCGCGCGCC
>NW_010256893.1:0-2474 GCF_000690775.1 Eurypyga helias | reverse complement strand
AAAAAAAAATGGCTTTTTAAGTGCCTTATAAATATCCAATCCTACCTAATGTAAGTATAGATAACTTAATATCCATGTAACTGTTTAATCTTATTCTGAATCTTCCTAGACCTTTTTGTTTATTCAACGTCTCTTGTGATTTTTATCTTTGGACCTTCTTGATTCTAGTAAAATAATTAGAAGAAAAACACAGAATCAAATATGGACTGTTGAAATTGTATATTTGAGCTTGCAGTGACATGTTATGCATTTGATATTATGATTCAACTGCATAATATACACTTGGAATTTCATTATATATTTCACTTATAGATAGGTTTACACATAATGAAAAAAACTTTGTACACCTTATTTTAGTTCCTTTCAAAAAACAGAACTAGTGCTCACAGCTCACAGTTTCTTATATTTTTATGTAGGTTTTTTCCTAGAGTTAGAGCCACAGAATAGCAATAAAGATTCTTAAAACTAGGGAAGTGCTACCCAAAATATAATGAGTTTTGCTGGTGACACATATGACTGAGCCAATCATTTGTTGTATGACCTACCTCAGAGAACAAAAAGGTAGCAGATTTTATCTCTGTGACCCATACAACTGAATTAAAGATCAGCAGCAATAAGTGAAACTGTACTCTCAACACTGGTAAAAATTAATTTCATTCTAGTGAATTTATATTCACTTTATTAACTGTGTGATGGGACGCTGAAGCTGCTGTAAACTTTGAGGTCAATGTTTGTAGATGACTTCTTATACTGAGCACAGTAAAACTACCACCAAGGTTTTAAGGTCAAAAAATGTTTTTATTAAATAGATACAAGAGGGGCTTTATAAAGGGGGGTTGGTTTTTTTGGTGTTTTTTTTTTTTTTTTTTTTTTTAAGCAGACCAGGAGAAATGAAAAGACAAATTAGAAGGTAAGATACAAGAGAAATTCTGACTCCATACATTCTGGTCTGCATTCTTGAAGGGAGGAAATTGCCCAGAAGCCTGGTTGAGGTTGTTGAAACATTTCCCTGCTCTCTGAAGTCTTTCCTCCTGATTTGGCTCCAGGTTCACTGCTAGCAGCCTCTTGCATGTTGACTCCCATTCCTCTCTCTGACTATTCCATCTCTGCCTTGTCAAAACTTTCAGGTCCAGCATATGCTCAGCTTCCCCTCGGGGAAGGCTCCTGCTGCTATAAGGTGCCATCACCTCCGGAGAGGAGCAGTCAGGATAGGGCAATCTCATCCATTGCTGCCCAGCCACACACTCTCAAAAGAGCATGCTGTGAGAAAATGAGAAGATATGTCACACATCAGAGTTTTCATTGCTATCTGTCCAGATATTAGTGGCATTCCAATAAAAAAGAGCCAGCAATTTCATGTGGTACAAACAGGGCTTTCTTGTATGAGCAGGAGAAATGTCTTCAAAACAGTTAAATCCACAATGCAAAAGGCTTGCAGTATTGCTGTTCAAACTTTAAAACATATTCCTAGACTGATTCACTTCATTTTGTTCTCATCTGGAGTATTTCTATTAGCTAGACCAGAGTTAGGTTAGTCTTTCAGTTGATAGAACTATTGTCTCATCTTTCACAAGCCAGATTATCCAGCAACATATTTTTATAATACTTCTGCCTAACAAATTTTACTGACTGATAAAGTTTTTCTCTGTGAACTGAAATACATGAAAATTTTCTTTTCATATTAAAGCTGTAATGAGAATTCGGCTCTTCTGTATCACTATTAGGAGAGCAGTAATTACAAGATTTCTAACAACATCAATGTTTGCAGCAAATCTCTTTCTAAAGTGGAAGCAAGGTTAGACGGAACTCTGCTGGAAGTCCTTTCATTTGCTATGATGCCAGACATCAAACTACAAAATCATTTTTGTCTCATTACGAACTTTTGCAGAAGATGTTACTTCTTACCACTGAGTTGTTTTCAAGTGAGTGGGGAAAAAGAAAGATGACTTTATCAGCAGAAGAGATGAAGAGAATTAAAGAAAATTTGATGAGGTGTAAACAAAGCAGCAGCTTGAGCTGGAGGGTGAGCTGTAAATTACAACATGGTAGTGAGAAGAAGAACAATTTGCAAAAATAGCTTAAAAATTGCTAAACATCAAAGCCAACAACAGTACATTTTAAAAGTTTATTTAAGCAATAAGCTAAAACATTATTCAAGTGAAAACAACAAACAAAAATATTTCAACCTTAAAGAACAATACAGTTCCTTCATCACATTGCCCTCATGCTGCTTCAGTTAACTCTAGCATCGTGCCAGAGATTCTAGAGTACACTTTATTTGAATGATCTAGAAATGGAGCTTTTATGTTTTAACTAGCTTCATCTAGATTTTGAGTTATTAAAACATGATTGGAAGAAAATTTCCTGATGTGCTTTTGGTATGTTGTAAATTTTGTTATTTTTTGATGGAATGTGCATTGTAATAGTTCAATTAGATACTTTCCCTTGGTATATCATAGGATCATAGAATGGTT
>NW_010256892.1:4644-22792 GCF_000690775.1 Eurypyga helias | reverse complement strand
TCCTGGCTGAACCCAGCACAGCTCCAATAAAGTTATGAGAAGGAATGAAAGTAAATTTCATTCAGAAATGAAAAATGACACAAAGGAGCTCTGGGAATTTGAATTTAAGTGGGAGTGAAACAGAACTGTGTTTGCAGTGCCTGTAGTGGAAATGTGTTTCTTTTACAGCAGGCTGGTATGAGCTACTCTCATGTAGCCTGCATCAATTTGGGAGGCCCACTGATAAAGCTAATGCACTTACAGACATGTAAATCCAGTGAGAGAGAAAAATTAGGAGCTATTATTGTGACATACATTAGGAAAGTATATTTACAGTGAATATAAACAGAGATAACTGTTGAATATAGTTGTTCTTGGAAAAGTTTTGCCTGTGCGCTGTTTGCCCAAGCAATATCCTGCTTATCATAGGCTGAGTGCTTATTTAATGAAATCAGTTCCTGTTCATCTTCAGTTTCTGATCTATATCTGTCTTTCTATCTGTATTGTAATAGTCTGGTTTTGCATTTTCAGGCTAGGACTATGCAAGTTTCTCATCTAAGCCTGTTCGTTTTGTTTGTCATTCCTGGGCCTGTTCAGAGGTCCCTCCCAGCTCCGACCTGCCAAGACTTCCTTGTAGGACTCCTTGTGCATCAGGAAAGGTCGTCAGTATTTCTTACTGAAAGAATCTTTATCTTGTAAGATTCTGTCAAGCTAGACACTTTAAAAGCTATGTTAAACTGACAGAGTACATTGGGTTTTGCTCTTCTTCTATTTCCCATGTTTGACTGATTTATTTCTCTTGTCTGTTCTGTCAGCTTTGTGTTTATTCTCCCCTTACTTGCTTTAGACCTGCTCTTTGTTCCCTTGGCATTTTTCAGTTCTCTGCTTTCTTTTTGTGGGAAGCTGTATCATCTAGAGATGCGATCACAGCACATGCTTCCTCGCGTATCACCCACTTCTGTCTGAATAGTTGACCTTGATTTTTCAAAATTAAAAAAAAAAAAAAAATCTGAGTTTTCCCTTCCTCACGGATTCCAGCTAACGCTGCAGTGTGTATCATGGAATGTGGTAACCTGCCTTAGTCCCCTTCTTTCTGTCCCTTTCACATACAAGTTCACGTCCTATTGAGTTTAACGCTCCTTGAGGTAGAACAGTGGGGTCTTTACTATCCCTGTAGAGTGCTGTATTTCAGAGTATAAAGAACAAAACCAACAAGAAAATTATAATAATAATACAATATTGTAACTGAAATAGTATTGCTCTCAGGATCTCCAGGCACAACACAGCTATCACAGGAAGGGATGTTACTGAATACAAAGGTTTTATTTTTCCCAACTCAGCACATAGCCAGTATTTCACCAGGATGACAAGAGATGCTGTACTGCAGGTCTTCTTTCACTTAACTGTAGAACCAAGTTTATGACTGCTTATGGTCACTAATGGGTCCTGGCATACTTCCAAGTGTTGGATCATTAACCTTGCTGTCAGAGCTAAAATCCACTTATATAATTAGGTTATCTTTATCTCAAATTTCCACTTGCAGTTTCACTTGGAAAAAAACCCAAACTTGTTCTTCCTTCCCTTTCCTTCAGACCAGAAAACACAGCTGTGTGGAGCTGCTGTCAAGTAACAGTGACTTGGCTCTTCCTTTGCCTTTTCCACTTGATTTTTAAACACAATAAGAGATCTAATCCTTCATCTCCTTGCTTTATTCTCTTCGATTCTTTATCTAAATCACAGAATTCAGTTTAATACTATTTATGTCCTTATTCTACACCCATTACTATTTCAGGGAGGTGTTAGGCCAGGTGATTGGCAACTTTCATGTTCTTTGCTTTCTCCTTACCTGACTTCTAAGCAGGCAAAAAGTTATGGAGAGAGGGAAGCGTGGTTTGCTGTGAGATGCTCTGGGGTTTACTTTGAAGACAAGGTCAAAGCACCTTTTAGTCTTTGGAAAGGATAACGACAGGGTTTGAGGCAGTTTTTATTGTATGAGTATTTTTATGTGTTTATTTGGTGCAGTTTTTCTTCACATTTTTCCCCTTCTTACATAGCACATTCCTCAGTAATTTAGTACTTTCTGTCATCTGTATAATCCTGTACTAAGATTTAAAGTGATACTCATACCTGGAGTGTGCACCCTACTAGGCAAACAAAAAGCTTTGAAGTGCAGGCAGACAGCAGAAGGTACCTCATATGCGATGAGCAGTGTGTGTGCTTCCAGGTTGAAATCACAATTTATGATTTGAAACTTGTACCTGTGAAAGCAACATTGTGAGATTTTGGAGTATCTGCTCACATAGGTCAGAGGCAAAGTGCTCAAGGAATTTCCAAATGGCTGGTGCTTTCAGCTACTGACAGTGTTAGCATCTGAAAACCCATCTTTATTCTGTCTGGTGGAGATAACTTCATCTGTAACAAAAATCCTAGCAGGGCAGAATCTTTCCTAATTTGCATTTTTGCAACTTCATTGCCACCAGATGCCTTAGTTCCCATCACATTTTTTTTTCCCCTGTATATTCCTGAAGGGTTGTAGACAGTGGAACTGCACAGGGGCCATGGAGGCACATCTGGACTGGCAGCTGCAGCTGTGTTAACAGGTTTGTTGTGAACGAGAGCAGAATCCAGCTCAGGCACGCTCTGTCAGATCTGCATGACTAGCAAAAATGAGATAGCAGCTAAGACACATTCTTGTTGCTAATTCCCATCAGCTTTCCTCGAAATGCATCCATTCCTACAATCTGATGGAGGCATACACCTTGGATACCTGCTCTACTGATGGGAATTTGGACATCGGTCTGAATGAGAAACTGTTTTCTGTTTCTTTTTTGCCAAAGAAGAGAAAATGTTTTTAACCACTCCCAAAGCTTCGGTGCTGCTCATTCAGTGTGTTGTTTTCATGTAAATGGAAGAGGTGAGGGCCACATGGGTTTGCATCTATTTTGGTGTAATCATTTGTAATTGTCTCCCTGTGACAGCCTGTGCCTTTCAGCTGTGCTGAGCACTAAGAAGTTGGCAAAAAAAGAAAGCAAAAAACCCAAAGAAGTTTTTTCCTATGAACCGTAACTGACACTGCCAGCTTTATACCCTGCGCAGGAAGCAAAAGTCAAACCATGGGGGAGGTATGCCAAACAAAGTTTTCATAGCTAAAAGGAAGGATATTTCAAGTAATATAATGTTGATTAGAAAATTTTATTAGTGATAGCATTGCCTTGCTTTTCTTCTTTTAATAGATTATGGAATCTATCTCAATTATATGTAAGAAAGCAAGCTATATAAGGTAATATCAGTAGTTGTATAATAAAGAACTTCTTCAGATGTATATGGAGTGGAGAATAACCAACAGGAAAATATAGATTGCTTTCACAAATTGCCGTAATCTTTTAGCGAGGAGTAACATGTACTTTGGTGGTGAGAAATTACATATGAAAGGAGATTTAGCCACATCATATGTTATGCTTCACAAACGATCTCCATGGAAATGCAGAGTTCACTTTCTTTTTTGTTCAAAACCTGTTTTGGGTAGAGATCACAATTGATTTGAGACATAAATCAAAATTTCCTCATGAATCAGAGAACTTCATTAGTCATGCATTGCACTGTTCTTTCCAATATGACCCCTGTTTGCAAATTGATGTCTCACTCCCATTCTCAGACTGATAGTCGGCTATGAAGGAGGAAGGTTGGGCAGCTTTAAAAAGGTAACGATTTGTCTTGAGTGCTTATTGCAGTGTTTTCTATTGTGAAAGCGAAAACACATCAGAACCGATTTCCTTGCCTTCTGTCAGTCTGCCTCACTTCTTCCACAAGGTACAAGTTGTGAGAATTCACTGAACAGAAATGATACTGCTCAGCCCGTCCTAAGCAGAGCTCTTACTTCCAGTTTAATGGACTTGCCATGTGAAAGTGTCGAAAATGGAGTGGAACGCCATTTCACTTGTCTTGTATGATATTCTAGTCTCTGATGCCAATAGTGCATGGCTGAATGCTAAAATCAGCAGAGAACTTGGTGTATTATCACATTTTTTTTCCCAACATTCTTCCACAGTGTGAAGTTGATTGATGTCTTTGATTATCTGAATTTTGGCATACAGGATGGTGCTGTTTCTTCTCTGTCTTGTCTGGAAATGGTAGAAAATGCAAAGTCTGGTATTTCTAGTTGGTATTTGTTGATGATAGATACTGCTGATTTTCTCAAACCTGTAATGCACTTAAGGATTTCTGTAGGACAAGGTGAACACATTCAATAGTAGAAGAAAAATCCATTCAGTCTTCTAAGGAAAATGCACAAGCTTATATGTAGGCAAGCAAATAATTTCTTTCCATTCTTACAAATCTAGCATCAGGATCTAACAGTCTGATTAATAGCATTTTAATTAATTTTGATTATGTATGTACAAAATAGGCTACAGTTAAATGTTTTTATTAAAAAGTGCTTTTAAAAGTTCAAATCATTCCTATTAGCTTAAATTAAAATGGCAGTGGGTATTTTCTAGCAGTAAAATAAAAGTTGAAAAACTTTCAATTAAAAAACAGAACTGTAAAAAGTCTTAAAAAATTATCCGCTCAAATGATTTCATTATTTATACTAACAGAAAGTCTCAGTGGAGTTTTTGAAGATCTCCATAATGAAAAACATCTGAATACAATAACCTTTCTTCTTTTTTCTGCTTTTTTTCATCTATTTCATATAAATAAAAATAAAATTTAAATATTTTGTGAAAAGGGGATATGCAATCACGTTTTATGGCTTATATTTCAGTTGGTTTAAAAACAGAGACATTGATGAGATTAGGTTTCTATAAAGTTTTATCATTAACATTCATGTTCTCATGAAAGTGAATGAGAAGCTCCAGTTTTTTGGTCATCTCAATAGTTAAACTAATAAAAATACATACTTTTTTAACCGTGCATACAACAGTAGTCCCAAATTTTTGCAACAATTGTTGGGATTATTTTCCCTCCATTTTCATTTTTTATTTATTCCCCTAAAATTTTCATTCTAACTATCCTAAATTCACCTGAGCATCAAATGGTAAGGCTCAGAAAGACTTTTCTTACTTTTCTTTTCAGGGAAGCAAATAAATCACAGTAAGGACAGAACAATGTGTATTCAAATTTTCTTTTGTTCAGAGCCATGTCAATTTTTAGCTGAAGCAATTATTTGGAGAAAAAAGTAACTTGTGTGTGTGTGTAGGATGTATATTGCATTAAACTTTACTTAATTGTTCCATTAACAGCACAGAGAAAAAAGAAAAGATGTAATTATTTTACTTGGAACACTTAGAACATATTTTTTTTAAATTAAAATGCTTTAGTTTTACCAGTATTTACATTTTAAAATTTCCCTGATTATTTCAGATTTTCTTTTTTTAAGTGGTGAAATAAATATGTTGTTTTTCAACTGTCCTTATTTGTTCTCATTGAACTGTTTCCTTTGATCCTCCATTCTTCATGTTCCTTCTCTAAGAGACCTCAAATTTGAGGTTCAATTTGAAAACCCAAAAGCAAACTAACAAAAAATCCCACCTTGCAGGTCACTTGAAAGCATATGAAAATGTGTCTTCTTAAGATGAACTGTACTAAAACAGGAATTACTCTCATAATTCTAGCAGTATTGGTTTAGATAGGAAGGAGTATGGGGAACATCTAACCATACATCGTGTGTGCATGGAGAAAAACAGGCATGGGGAGACTGTGGGATAAATGAGGCTGCTAAAGGCACATGGACTCTTAAGATAAACACTCCCCTTCCGAGTCCAAGGTGGTGTCTCGGAAAGGCATTGCACTGCACACGTGTACTCACTGGTGTCGAGGCTGCCTCTGCACCGTGGCACACCGCTTCTTCGCACTGGGTGGAAACCACCACAAATGTATCTAAATGATTTTATTAGCCAAACGAAACTCCCCTCAAATTCAGTAGGATCAGCAATGACCTTGTTCAGGAACATTCCTAATCCAAAAGAGAGACAAAAGACAGGTACCAGTCACTCTCAGTTACATTCCTGTCCCCTGCTTCCTCTACGGCAGGTCTGTTCAGGGGTAGCTGGTGCTCCTCCCACTTCCTCCTTGCTGCCCATTATCTGAGGCATAAATTCAAGACTGGGCACGTCCACACTACAGTAACAGCAATGACTGCTGCGTGGTGTTGAGATACTCGCACTGACTTTTAAGCAGCTGTGCTCAGGCATGGGAAGCAGTCCAGTTACCCTGGCATGCCAGCACATCCATTCGCCCCATTCCAGCGGCTGCCAGCATGGACAAATGCTGTGTCTCGCAGCAGTGGAAACAAATCATAATCCTTCTGTGCTTAACCTTGATTCTGCCTATTTAAATAGACTGGAAAGCTAATGAAAAAGAGATCATAATTGGTTCTGTACTTCATTTCACCACAAAGTCAAGACCTTTAAATATTCACTGCCTAACAAGGACTATTTGGAAAACAAGGTGCCAGAAGCTGACTGTGGATCTCTGCTCCTAGGTAGGAACCCTGTTAGCTGATAGTAAAGCAAATGAAAGTTAGGTGTTTAAAACAAGAGTAAGCCTGACTTCTGACTCTAAGGGGAGATGTCAGCTGTAAAATTTGCTCACAGTCCAGCTATTCATGTAAAGAACTGGTCATTCAAACATGCTTTCCCATAAGTGTCCTATCTGTACTTTGTATTAAGAATGAAAACCAGAAATGATTATGTGAATACAAGCACAGCAGAATTATTATTATGAGGTAAGAGGGAAAAAGTAGAAAATTTGGAAACTAGGTCATTCAGCATATATTAATGTGGTCTTTTACTGGAGAGAGCAGCAGAAAATTTTGTACAACAGCCACCCCTTCCAGAAAAATAAAGATTATATGTTGGAAACAAAATCCTTCCAATGATCGTAAGATTTTTTTTTTGCAGGTGGCTACTATTTTTTCCAACCATAAATTTATGAATATTATGTATATGAATATTATGCATATTAATGCCCAATATTTTCTATGAGAAAAGAAATCGTTGTGCTGGTTTTGGCTAATCTACACAGTAATCACCCATTCTTACAAAAACTAGACATCCACATAGCAATGCACTAAGCTTCATCAGTTAGACAACTTTTAAGATTTGTTTTTAAATGTATGACCCTGACAAAAATATAATAATATTGGTTTCTTATATGTGCCAAGTACATGAAAAAAATGTGCACTCACAGGCTGTTAAAAGTAACAGAAATTTCGCTCTTGAAATTGTAGTGCTTCATGGTTTGGTGTTTTACTAGTAAGAAAACAAAGAAAAAGGACTCCTTGCTAATTTGCTTCTCTGCGTTTCTCTCTCAGTTACACATCTGTTCAGTCCCAGTGGAAATAATTTAACTTTATTTTAGTTACCAAGCAAAATTTTGCAGCTGACCTACCAAACGAAATGTAGTCTAACTTCCCCAAGTCCATTTAAAAAGAGCTGCAAGGTAAGAAGACGGACCTCAGGTGTGCAGGGCACCTTGGAATTGGCATGGCAGAATTTCCCAATCTTGCATTAGCATTAGATAGCTATTTTTAAACTGTTTCACACTTTTTAGAGCAGAATGCAAATATTTTATAAATTTAATTATTGTTGGTAAGAATACTGAGCTATTGTGGCATCTAGTAAAGTACATCATCTATTAGTAGGAAAATACTATGTCTAATCCAAGCTGCAAAATCCTATTTATCCAGGTGGACATTTCTATGAAAATTACAGAAAAGGTGTGATCCTGAGCTGTAAAATGAAGGCAATGTTTGAAAGTGGGACTTAAAACCCTGAGTCACTTAGGTTTGTGTAGAGTCAGACCAAAATATCTTCCAGACATCCATCACTTAATCTTACTGTCCCAGATCCTGAAAGCTATTCAGGTCCTTAATTCCCATTGAATAAAACACCTTTGAAGCTCAGTGCGTTCTGGCTCCAGCTAGGTCTGGAGGAAATTGCTGTCACACACCAGTGCTAGCTCATATTGTTCCTTCCATGGGTTTTCATCAACTTCTATCTGTACTGCAGAGATAGTACCACTTCCTGAGCTTTTATAAGGCTGTGAGTAGGAATGAAGACCTGAGAGAAAGTGGTAGTATAGTACCAGACGTTTTGTCAGTACAGTAAGTGGTATCATCTAATGCTTTTCCTGAGGATGGGCTGCTACAGGTCCTCTTTCTGGCTTCTGTGCAGCTTGGGGTGGTACAAGGTACTATTTTCAACCAGTGTTGCAAATTATGCGTGACCTTAGATGAAGACTGATGGTTAAGTACACTGAGAGACTCTTCAAAGCAGGTAGCTGTTGAAGAATTGTAGTTTCTGCCAAATAAAGAAAAACTATAGAGAGACAGAGAGATAGACAGAATCAAAAGAAATGAGACAATTAAAGGTATTTTTCCTACACAAAATTGTGCATCTTGTGCATGGGCTCCTTACAACTAAACAGAAAGAAGTTGGATAAACAGGAAAATTATGTAGTTCTTCTTGTTTATCAAGAAGTCCCCTTCCTTCTGTAGATATTTTGTGCAGATTTTATCTACGTTTGTGATGGCCAGTGTCTGTGAAACATTGCCATGAAGCAACTGTCCCTTTCTTTCATGATTTTTTTTTCAAGGCCCATGAGGTCTGTTCCTGCTGGCTTTTACTGCACTGCTCTTTTGCTCACACAAATCGTTTCTCCCTGATTGAAACACAGAAAATAATGAGATTTGTTCTTTGTGATCATGACAGAAACCTTTAAAGATTAAATGCTTTTAGCTAGTTTGGGATCTAGAGTCTCTGGGCGGGAAAGGGTAAATAGGATGACAATGACCGAGCAATTCTTCAGTCTTGACTTGACTGTGTCTTCTGGCAATTACAGCAAAGAAATAATATGTTCTTTACCCCTCTAATTAAACAGTTATTCCTTATTTGCATGAGATCCTGGTTAATAACACTGTGCCTGAAGTAGCCAGATATTTCTTGGTTTTCTTATTTTATGTTATTTTATTTTATTTTATTTCATTTTGTTGATTTCTTGGTGTTTTTTTCTCTTTCTCCCAAGGCATTAGGTGGATATTTTCATCACGTAGACTAGCTTATTTTTCTCTGTAGATCTTCCATTCAATGCATGCTCCCACTGCCTGGTCCATAGCCCTTCAGCTAGCAGAACCGATTAACCTTCCTCTTTCTCTTTAAAAGTGAAAAAAACCCTCGTCCCTTCTCAGTGCTTTCAATAGGGTTAGCCAAAGTACATATTCACAGCTATAAATACATCTCTTGGAAAGCTGGAAGCATGTAAGCATGTGCCGTGAATTGGATCTATTTTGTCTTGGGAAATCACACTTAATATAAAACTACAGTTTCTGACCTTTTCTTTGTTTTTCATTGTATTACTTATTAGCATAAACTAACATTTATACTTCCACTAATATCCAAAGAAGTGTTGACATGCTTGTGGATATGTGAGCTTGCCAGATAAATGACAAGCCAAAGGGACATGTTTTGCCCATGCAGTCACTGTAGCACATTGCAGAAAAGCGAAATGTCCTGCAGGTCAAGGAGGTGCTGCAGAATGAACACCTTCACTGTGACTGAATACAGTCCATCTGCTTGAAAGCACAAGCATCAGCTCAGGAAAAGGTAGTCGCTCTATCAAGACAGGATTGCTAAACATTCTTTCAGGCACTTGGGCTTCTTCCAGTTGCAATACCTATGATAGGGGTGGGTGGATGTCCTTTAGAAACCATTTGGCAAAAATTACTGCTTGTTTCTGCCTAAACCCCAGATAAAACACATGGTTTGGTTTGGTTTTTATAAAGGGAGGGGCTTGATAACATCATTTCTGTTTCCCCAGAGTGTTTGTCAGCTGTAGGTTGGAATCCTTATTAATAAACTGAAATACCTAGATTCCCTTTGAAAGGATTGTATAAGAAATATTTGTATGGTTTTGTCTTTGTTATTTTATATACCTTTTATAATATTTCATGTGTTATTATTATTTTATTAATTTATGAACTGCCTTGACAGAGAATGTGATATGTATGGGCTAGCCCCTGCTACAAACATGGTCAAGGCTTCTGCTGACTAGTAGGGCCATTCTTCAATTCACTGAGCTCATTTTACTGCTAGCCTGAAAAGGACTGAAGCTTTGTAAGCAGAGGTAGCACCTGAAGCACAGCTGTGATGGAAAAAAATGAATTGTGAATAAGTGTCGGAGTGGAAATAAGACTATGCTATTTGTCCAGGAATCTAGTCTTCCATACTTGAAATATGATCTTTCCTCAGAAGGAAAATGCAAAACTCAGATTAAATAGGAAAATGCAACTAATATTGACGCATTCAGTCCCTGGTAAATTCATGTTTGTCATTCATAATGTGAAATTTGTGACCTGACCCCAGTAATGTTCACTTTGTTCTCTGTACATCAGTCTCCCAGTCACAGATCTTTGAACATCTCCATGAACTTCCCCATCCTGGAAGTCACAAGACGATCCTTCATAACTCCATCAAGCCTGTTTATATAAAATCCTTGCTATCCATTTGGTACCTCATCATTACAACAGTTTCATACAAACTCACTAATAGTGGTCTGTTTAACCAATGTCTCTGGCTTTGGGAACATTGGGAGCATTGCATTTTGGGTCAGTGAAGGACAAGACAGCATATGTTGTCCGGGAGTGCTCTACCTAATCCCTCATCAGTCCCACCACATTATGCTGAGTATGGCAATATGGTAACGGGGAGTCACTCCCTCTGCTATGAGATAAGGTTCCTGGTGGCTAGCAGTTTCCTTAGTGACCACCTCTTCCAGGACTTCACTGAGGAACACAGGCTGAGGTATTGCAGTTTCCAAGGCAAAACACTCAAAGAAGCTCTAAGAAGCAGCCATACATATTGCACTTAAAGGTATGGCCGTGATAACCCTTGTAGTATCATAGGACTGTGGCTTCTACTTATCTGTAAGGGACTTCTACCCTTGTAGCTTTAGCTGCCTGTATTGCTGGAGGAAGAAATGAAGGAGGTCCAGCCCAGAGGGAGCAGCTGTGTTGTGTTTGCACATTGGTCTGCACCAACAAAAGCAACCTGAGAGACACCATCTTTGCTCTGAGGTCTCTCCTCTATCATCCTTCCTGTTCTTTCTCTGACCATGAGAAAGTCTTTATTCAAAGCTTTTGCCTTCCTGGAATTTGTTGTTTTCCAGGGAACTCATTTTGTTTCCAGAGGTCTCTTACAACATGCAGGCTGGCAATTAAGGGCCAAGCTAACATTTGCAGTAGCTAATAGAGGTGGCTGTGTCCTGAATGTGTTTTGGTATCTCCTGTGAATAATGTGAAGGTATGTGAAGCACTGCATTTTTTCACAGGGGAGAGGGGACAGCTCTGCAGAGGCATCTTCACCCAGCAGTGCAGGAGTAGTGTGCAATCTGTGTGTGGCAATGGTGTGGGTAGAACTGAAATATCTCCAGTGTGTTTTGTGCTGTCTAAAGAAATGTAGCAGAGATTCCCCCCACTTTCCAGATTCAAATGCTTGAAATGTAGGAACTGTGATTAGCTGCTTGACAGCAAAGTTACCTGACTGGACTTGTTACTCTAAGACCTGCTTTTAAGGTTATTTTATCTCTTTATGAGTCCAATAGAACTTTCAAAGTAGTTTTAAACTAGTTAATTGTGTGATGGAGGGGGTTTGTTACAGACCATTCAAAAATGGGTCATTACCTTCTCACAGTGAGGGAAAAGGGTGGAAGAGGAAAGGAACTATTTAACAGCTTCAGGGTTAAATATGGAATTGGTTGCTTTTGATCTGGCATAAAACCAAATGTAGTTAACAGATTTCCTGGGAGGAGAGGTGGGGATATCAAGAAGCACTGGTTATTTGTAGTGCCTACTGAGTCAGAAGCAACTGTAACACAGAAATCAAGTCCTGCTGTGCAGGTGTGAAATCGACAAGTTGTCCAAAAATATATTGAATGCATCAGATGCTGCTGTGATTGACCTTATTTTGTGTACGTTAGGTCTGTAACCTTGGACAGTAGGTAATGTGTTACGTAGCCCTGATATCCAGCATGTAGTCTGTTTGCTCTTTGTGTCAACAGCTTCATTCAATGATTTGCCAGTACCTCTGATCCAGAAGTGGCTGATCTTTCTCTACCAGTCCCAAAGACCTGTGCCCACTTCTGCTTCTGTGTGTTCCTTGCAATAGTCTTTCAGCTCAGAAGCTTACCTCTTAGAATCATAGAATTGTTTGGGCTGGAAGGGACCTTAAAGTTCATCCAGTTCCAACGCCCCTGCCATGGGCAGGGACACCTTCCACTAGACCAGGTTGCTCAAAGCCTCATCCAGCCTGGCCTTGAACACTTCCAGGGATGGGGCATCCACAGCTTCTCTGAGCAACCTGTTTCAGTGATTCACCACCCGCTCTGTGAAGAACTTCTTCCTGATATCTAATCTAAACCTCCCCATTTTCAATTTAACCCCATTACCCCTTGTCCTGTCACTACAGGCCCTTGTAAAAAGTCCCCTCCCAGGTTTCTCGTAGGCCCCTTCAGGTACTGGAAGGCTGCAATAAGGTCTCCGTGGAGATGACTCTTCCCCAGGGTGAACAAGCCTGTCCCCACAGGAGAGGTGCTCCAGCCCTCTGAGCATCATCATTATCTTTCCTCTTCCCAGATAAAGGAGGAAGTGGCAATTAATTCTGCTGTGAATTCAAAGAAAGAAAAAAGAAATGCAGGGGAAATGTGTTTCCCTTTTAGTATATTTTTAAATAAAAATGTTGATCCTTTACAACCAACTTTGTCAATAATCAGAAAAGAAAAAACCACAACTATTTAAATTGTTTCCTCTCATTTCTTTTTATCTACTATTTCTTAAATATTGTTAACAACTTTTGCAATTAAAGAGGAAGTCTGAGTGGTGATGCTGAGGAATTTCCAGCTCTGCTCGGTGGGTTGGTTCTGAGTTCCAATTGATCACATTCAGTCTTTCCATCAGTCTGGTTTCAAGTAACGCAGCCAGGCATGTCCTGTAGGATCAGGCAATTGTTTGGAATGAGTGGAGCTCAGCCCCACTGCTGACTTGTTCAAAACTCCCACTGTCTTTGATAGGGCCTGAATTTCCCATTTTATATAACGGGCTAACCATTGGCCCACTGAAGTAGATGAACTTGCCTTTATATAGGCTGTTAAAAATGACCATGATTTCTGCCACCTAACCTTGGGAAAATGAACATAAACCACTGGAAATCAAAATTAATTGGCAAGATGTTCAGAAAGAACAGGAGCGTTCCTGTGAGAAGTGCAGGAATAGTAGTAGAAGAATCGCCAGCTCCATTTCATGTTTTCTAACCTGAATCTCTTCCATTAATTGTCCTGTTTTCTTGCATAGTGAGAATTTGTTAGCAAAGGAGCAAAGGTAAAAGCTCTTATCTTACTACGAGGACTTGGTGTGTATCATAGCCCTTCCTACAGCAGACTTTGCTACTGCTTGCTCAGTGATTAAAATCTTCTACAAGGGAAACACAAAGGAGTTGGGTTTTTACACTTCCTATTGATACTGCATGTGAAGGGTGCCCTATTAAATAATAGGTATCTGTGAAAGCTCTCTTTTGTTTTTGAGTAGAAAACAGCCATTCCACGTTTTTGATTTGTGTCTACCTACAGCACAGTTTCTGTCTTGTCCTACTGCGGCTTTCGCAGCTGTCTGCATGTTGCACACCTTTCTCCCTCTAACCTCATCACACTCCTCTGCCATTGAAGCAGAAATACATTAAAGTGCTTCTTTATAACCACCAAATGCTTCAGTCACTTTTCCTTACACCTATCTCAGTTCCTTGCACTGGCAATGCTCCTCCTACCAGTCCTTTGATGGATCACACATCACTGTGTGTACAGTAGAGCGTGGTAAGGCTGTATCTCCTTTGCAGTGTGTGTTGTGGCACTTCTACTTCCAGGAGCAGGTGTAGAGTTCCGCCTCTCGTTCAGGTGCTGTTCTGTAGTTGCTCAGTATAGGTATAAATGGTTACACTGAGCTCAAAGGAGAGGTGAGTCCTGTGTATGTAATTACTGATACCTATTCTTTCATTTGAATCAAAAATGTAGAAAGCTGGTATAAAAATCTGATCTTGGAGAGGGACAAAAAGAAAAAAAGCAAAAAGCCTTTCTAGGCTTGCCTCTGCCTGCCTCTCTACACAACTGGCAGGATAGATATTGCCCTGTTTGAACAGAATCTCCTTCAATTCACAGAAAATATCGGTGGGTAAATTATTTTAACATCCATAACTTCACTGTTTCTGTTAGCTGAGCACATGTCATGGTAATGCATCACCTGCTTGTGAAGGCTGAGCCTCGCACGCTGAAATAAAACCTCCCAGGTCAGAAGAGCAAGGCACTTTGGAGAGCCCTGCACCTCAGCATGGTGACTGAAAGAGGTGGGAAGACACACTCCCCAGGTTTGCCCTTTGGGAAGGGAAAAAAGCAATAAATTCTCTTCACTTCTACATCTGTGGGAGCAGACAAGAGGAGTGGGAGACCTATGTGGATAAGGGGCAAGGGATGAAGAACTACAGGCGTGCTCTGCCTTTTTCTTTTTTTTTTTTTTAAAGAATATAAAAGTGGGAAATATAAATATATTAAGACTTCAAGTCCACACAGGCCATGCAAGGAGAGGCCCTGCTGCATACTCTCTAAAGTGTAACAAGACAAGCTTCACAGTATGATTCAGGCTGTTGTTAAAGCAATCTGGTACCACAGAAATTAAGACAAATTGGAAGCTTACTACAAGTTCATTCCCAAAACATCATCACACTTCTGCTTAACATTGGATTTAAATGTCTAGCAGTCTCCTTTCATCCCAGCAGCTCACAGCAGGCAAAGTTTCATCTTGCAAATGTAGTCATCGCAACTGGCAGCCTTGCTGACCGCCTTAGCAGAGAGGCCAAGGTCTCGTCGATGTTCTGTTAATTTAAATGGAATAAATTGGCCTAAAGAGTCAGAGGCATTAGCACAACCCTGTCACTGTATGCTTAAACAAGGCTCGGGGTTTTAAGCACAGAGACTTCAGCTGAGTCCCGTGGTAAAAAGCACCATTGAAAATCTTTTAACTTTCATTAAAGATTCAGAAAAATGAAGGAAATCATTGACGTTGCTGAAATGTAGAGTATTAAGGCTTTCATTCAGCCTTCCTTTAACCCTTTAGTTATAGATCTTGCTTTATTTAGAGGAACAGAAAGCAAATATTTAGCCTTAAGGAGGATGAAACTGTTCTTTTGGAAAGAAGAAAAGCAAATTTGTTGAGATGGTCTAGGTTGTCGCCATTAAAGTCCAATATCAGCTTCCTGAAAACAAACACTTGCAGTCACAGCAAATGGAGTTTTTGCCTCTAATGGTGACTCTTCCTTGCGCTTCTCAAGTCTCCTAATGGGTGAGGACAGGCACAATCTGAAGCCCACCACAACCCAGTAAGCTTACAATTCTTTTCTGTGCTATTTAGTGTGTGACTGTTAATGGCTTCACTGGTTACAGAGCCTTAACAGTACTGCAAGAAATTCACTTGACCAGGTAGTCAAAACTGAAGGCAAAGTGGGAATAGAAAGAAATTGAGATTAAAAAGAGGAGAAGACATATGGTAGGAACACCAGTTCCAGGGGGTCTAGCAATGCTCCTCTCCATGGCATATCCTGCACAGGAGGCTTTCAGGGCTGGGACACCTGAGGTCCAGTAGAGCCAGGGCTGAGAGCAGTAGTGGTGTAGCTCTGATGGCAGAAATGTTGTCCTTCAGGGTGATACATCTTCCTGGGAGAGTTGGTGGTTGGGAAAACCACTAACTCGCGTTCAGCCTAAGTAGTACTTTACCAATTACACAGAGAAACAAATTTTCTTCCTATTTTCCTGTGTTCCTTGGGTCAGATCTAATGCCATATTTGAGGTTTGTCAGTGCCCTTGGCTGGACCAGTTCTGTGTCTCTCTCTCTAGTTTCCTAGCTTCGCCACGTGTACACACATAACAGTCTGATCTGGACTTTGTTCACCTTAAATAGCTTAATGCACCAGTGGAAGAAGTGAAGACACAGGCTGGGCAATTGTGGGTCTTGTGGATCTGGCTGAGGCAGAGTCATAGAGCAGCGTGGAACAAGCATGCTATACTATTTTGGAGATTAACAGAATGTCATTCACCACACCATCTATTATGATGATGGCTCAAGCAGCCACACCTGAGCGTTGGTTGTGGTAGGTGTCATACAGGTGTAGATGAGAAGTCTAGCTTGCAGATATTTGATAACACAGTGGTGATATAACTGGTTTCCAGTGGCAAGCCTGTTTTCCTTTCCACTTGGCTACTTAAAAATAAAATAAAAATGAGTAAGTCCTGAGGCATGGTGGCTGTGTGCCCTCTTAAGCAGCAACAACAAAAGCTCATGTTATACATGGTTTAGACGGTTTAGTACCTAACAGTAAAAAGGACTATTTAAAAGAAAGGAGATAGCCATGCCAGCAAATGGCTTCCAAAACCACTCAATGGCATGTTCTCTTAAAGCGTACCAGGCAACACTTTTACGCTGTCAGTCACAGGTAAATATCAATATGGTACCAAAATAAGGGAATCTATAGAGCTGCCTGAACAGAAAGATCATGCTCTGGAACAAATGAAGTGTGCAAGGCGAAGGACAGAAATAGAAAATAGGAAACCTTCTCGCTACTGTAAAGGCAGACATGAAATGTCGCGTGTAGGTCTGTACACCTGTCTTTGTAGTCGCCCAGCTTGCCTGACCCACATCCAATTATTGCGCTGTTCTCAGCTGCTGCAGGGACTAGAGAGTAGCAAAGGGGGGAAAAGAGGAAGTTTCTCCAAATCTGCAAGGGTTAAAGCCTTTAAGACTCAAGGAGTGTTTTCCTGCTATGCTGGGTTCACAGGGACAGGACCTGTTTTAAATGTAAAATTAATTCCACATTGCCAAATAAATTAAAGACGTTTACTTGAACTTAGAGAGGGGGAAATATAACGTGACTCTATCACCACATGCAACCAGCGCTCTTTCCCACGCAAAGGCAGCAGGAGCTCTCCCCAGCACAATATTAAGTGCTTCCCTGCAAGGCATTGTTCTGGAAGGCAGGGAGAGGAAGGGTGTTCTCCAAGTAGGAATGGTAGAAATGCAGCAGTGCAAACAAATACTGGTAAGTAAACAACATATGTACTTGAGCTTTGCAGTGGATTTAAATGACAAAATCGCAAAGACAACAGTGCGCGTGTTTTCTGGGCCTTCACCCGCCACCGATCTCAGGAGAGGGCAGTGAAGCATCTCCTGGAGTGCTGGGACAGGGCCAGACTCCAAGATGCTGGATCTAGTTCTCTATATCTGGCCATCCTTGTGTCCTTTGAGCGATGGCGCGAGGTCAGAAGAGCAGATCCAGGGTTCATTTACCAAGCACAGCATTCAGAGGAGCCCAAGTGTCTCAGACATGACAGCGACACTTGCTGAATGCGTTCCCTTCCTGAATCCAACCTGCAGTTGCTCAGCGGCAGGAGCAGAGCACAGCAGAGACAGAAAAATGAGGCCTAATTACTTGGAGACCCTTATAACCCAGATGAGCTGTTCCACTACGCAGAGATCAGTGCCGCTCTGTTCATTAAATGGAAACATTCTGCCCTTGTAGAATTTCCTTTATAGGTAGAACTTGATACCTTTTTATTATTATTATTATTCATTCTCTGCTGCTGTGTAATACTGTGCTGAGCTGTCAGGAGCTACTTTATTGCCCCTGAGTTGTTACTTTTCAGTAGTGGATGAGCTGACTCCTGCGTTAGAAAACAGATTTCCTCTTCCCAAACTGTTTAGTGTAAACAAGACTTTTTT
This sequence comes from Eurypyga helias, assembly GCF_000690775.1. Lineage (NCBI taxonomy): Eukaryota > Metazoa > Chordata > Aves > Eurypygiformes > Eurypygidae > Eurypyga > Eurypyga helias. The sequence continues at coordinate 5,007 of NW_010256892.1, read as the reverse complement.
TGCAAGTATGCGATGTTGTTTAATTGAGGTAAAGTACTGTTTAATTGCACAGATCATGCACAAAAAATAAAAGTAGCAAAATTGCAAGATGGAATTTTTAAGGGTTTTTTTGGGGGTTTTTTTACTTTCGCTGTGAACAAAACATTTTTAGACTGATGAGTTTTTAATTAGACACAGCTCCCATTAGCTAAGATTAGGAGCTGGATTACATCTTCTGCATTTTTGAAACACTATATGATGATGAAAAGGATAAGTGAAAAGGAAGAATTAACACAAAAAGTTTCATTGCATCTAGGGATATGCTAAACAACATCTGAGCAAAGATAACTGCCTTCCCTCCACCCCTGCTGATGGGGTTTATCA
>NW_010256892.1:0-4613 GCF_000690775.1 Eurypyga helias | reverse complement strand
CAGCAGGAAATGAGAGTGCTTATGTATTGGGAGATATTTGTTTTAAATATTTATAGGTTGCAAACTCCTTAGGCATTTACAGGAGGTTTTGTGAATTAATCATGAAGTTTTTTACAAAGACTGTTTTGGTTAATCTTTTGGCATAATGCAAAGATTCCCTGCCCAGCCTCTGCATTAACCATATTGCACTGTCTGGATTAAGAAGAGTAGGAGAGGCAATGGCAGAGTTACAGATAAATGGGCAGTACCTGGAACACAAGAACATCTCAGTGTGAAGCAATGAGGGTGGAATTACAACACTGACATTCCTAACATTTCATTCTTCCCTTTACCTCACCACTGCTTGCACAAACAAGTATAGCTAACATGATCCGCAGTATTTGCTCTGACCCTACAGAGCAAGGAGCTTCTGAGGATGATGATAAGGCACTGAGAAGAATCAATCTCCTGTGAATAATCATAAAAATATAGACATTTCCTTGTGTTGCTTCTCTCCATCTTTTGCCCTCAGATATGTTTCCCTTATTTAACCTAATAAAGTTGCACAAGGCAGGGAGTTATAGATGCGTAAAGATAAACATAAGAGAGCACTTTAGGATGCAAGGTAGGTATTCTGGATCATGTTCTTTAGGTTAAGGGCAGCCCATTTCTTGGTACTTTGGTTAGTTGTTTTGGAGAGGCCATGTGATTTTCATTCCTCTTAATCTAAACAATTGTATGTGATGAAGTACAACCCGTGAATGGTTTTTTTTTCTCCTTTTTATCTCTAAGGATAAACAAGAGGGAATGGTAGAGAGTGTATTCTTTGTTGCCATAGGTCATAGTGAGGTACATGCTCCCAGATCCTCTGCCAGCTCTTCACCTGTAAAGCAACAGATGAGCTAAAAGTTGTTTTTGTCTTTGTGGAACACCATTCTGCAGAAATATATGCTGAAAAACACTTTAATAAGAGACAAATATTCTCTCCCACTTGGCGTTTCAATATCCATGATATTTGGGATTCGGAGTTCTAAAATATTCACAGATCTCCTTGTACAACACCTTTGCCATAGGCATACTAACTAATCTGGCAAAATCTGGCTGGACCGGCTATGCTTTGTGCCCATAGTTGATGAACAGAATGGGTACTTCAGCTGCCAGCTCTCTAATCCCATCTGTTAGGATGCTGCTTGTGTGGGTTAGATGTTGGTCAGACCCTTGCCCCTACTCTAGAAATGCTGTATATGAAAAGGTTGACAGGTCAATTTGATTGTAGTACTTGCAGAAAGCATCAAGATGTGTATGAGTTGGGATGACTTATGACTGACACAGAAAGTAAGACTTCCTTAATTAGAAGATGTATTAATTAGAAAACCTTTTTTAAAGTCATGTGGTTCTGTATGCACGTTATTTTTAACTGTAATTGTTAACTGGGAAAAATGTAAGCGAGAAGATAATAATTAGCCATGTGGCTGTGCTGCATGCCTTCATACACTTTGCCACACCTGTTGACGTTTAAGTTCCAAAAAACCTTTTCTAAATAAGACAATACCACATAACAGATGATGGGAAGGCATGCAGATCATAAAGCTTGTAGGTGCCAAAAAGACAGATTGTCTGCAGCAGGCATCCTGAAAAAATATTTGGAAAGTCACTTGGTCTCTCTAAGTTTCTCACAGTGAAGAACTGCTTACAGGCAGCCCCACTGCATCCGCTGCCACCTGCGGGTAAACCATAAAAGGAGTTAATCAGATAAGACATGACTTGGAGCCTGCCAGTCAAAAAGGAATAATCCCAACTGGCCAACCTCAAGGTGCCTAATGTCCTTGTAAAAACACCAAGGACATCATAAAATACGACTTCCCAATTAAGTTTATTGCAATATCACCTCCAGGTCCCAGCTGAGACCAGGACTGTTGTATTAACGGGTGTACAAACACAGCCTCTGCAATCAAAAAGCAGAGTCTACTTGAATGAGGTTGACAGTGCCCATCCACAGAAGGCTGGCCTGCTTGGGTATGTAATACCTAACCTCATTCTCTAGCAGACAGTAGGGAATTAAACAGGATACCAAGTACACAGCAGGCTGCTTGGTTCATCTCATCCTGCCTCCTCTTGGTTTGTATGGCAGCTTTTCCTTGTACTGTATGTACTCGTAAGTAAAAACCTCTCTTAGTGCTCTGTGATCTGAATGGGGCTGAGCATACGGATGTCAACACTGGCTGCAGATCACTTGTCATAGAAGCAGAAGACAGCATGTGTTAGGCAAGGGAGAGAGATACTTTAATAGCTCTGAAAGGAGTTCAGTTGTTAATTTTGAGATCTGACTCATTCCATTTACCTGTAGCTATAACGGTACAATGAGGAAGTGGGATTTGTCATAATTACATTTTCACCCAGAGGAGAGAGACCTGGAGGTAATTCTGAGCTTCAGTGCTATCTGCTGGGTTCACAGAAGGTTTGGGATTAAGTAAGAAAGATCAGGTTCACACCTCTTGCCACCAGGCTTTGCTGCTACAATGGCAATTTCAGCAAAGCTCCCCCATACAAAGGTGGCTGGGAGGCACCATGACCCTCTCTAATGATGGTGGGATTACAGGTGTCTCTTGTCTGGGAGAGTAACTGTGCTCCTTTCTCTGACCAGATAGTAAAAACAATTGGGGGAAATACCTAACTCTCATCTGTGAGAAGCCCCTGGACTTCTGCTGAGAAATTGCTCCAAAAAAAAAGCCCAAAGCACTATTACAAAAACGGGTGAATGTTTGAAGCCTTACGTCACCATTTATTGTTTTTATTTTCTCTCGCCGTCTCCCAGCCTTTTCCTTCTCTAACCAAATATCCTTCACCACACAGTATAACTTAACATAGCTGATGGATGTAAACAGTTTTCCTCTCGAAAAGAAACCTCTTAAGTACAAACAACATGGAGCACGGCAGGAAATACAGCAACTGGTGGTCTCAGTGCCATGGGAAAAAAAAGTAGGTTTTGTCATTTCTGACTTATAGGGCAATTATAAAATTACTTCCAGACGTCAGCTGAGATCATCCTCTTCAGCTCATTGTAACTTTGATTCGCTTAGGTTGTAAAATAACTAAATAAATAGAAATAAGCAAACAAGCAGTAACAGAGTGCACAACCCCATAATCTGTTGCTTCATTAATGCAAGATGTAAATGCTTCTTTTAATCTTCCTGAGCCTAGGAGTACAGGGCGGTGTATCATGATGACAAAGCAGGGTTACTGAAGGGACATTCTATACGCCCTTTTTAACTCCAATGCATTCAGTGCCATTGAACAAAAAGCTTTAATTTATCTCACGTGCAAAGCTCTGAATGTATTGCTGGTTTAATCACGTTGATGCGGACAGTGCAATTACTCAGGGCTGGAACTTCTTTCACCGATGGCTCAACTGAAGAAAAAGACAGAGGTTGATTCCAAAATGTTGTGTGGAATGTGCTGAATATTGATAGCTGGGCTGGCCAGAGAACTGGAATACTCAAAGTGTTCTGAGTTCCCACTGAAGCTGTTGGGAATGAAAGCAGCAAGGAGGTGCTGACTCACCCCGAGGCCACCAACTTGAGGTCCTTGTTGATGCCACCTAGTTGTTGATGTCGTAGTGCATGGAGCAAGCACTTGGCCACATCTGCAGTGCAGCTCTGCTGAGGGACATAGGTGCTTCCCAGGTAGGTGGTGGCAGAAAGGAGTCAGCTCAGCATCTTTAGCTGGATAGTTGGGAAGGTCATCACAAGCATGGATAACGGGTAAAACCACACTGAACATTTTGCCTCCAGGTGCACATGTAAACTGCACCAGGCTTAATGCAGCTTCGTAGGCACACAGCAGAGCAGGATATTTATAATGCCTGTCACTGTGATCTGTAAGCACTTATCTAACTTACTTTTAAGTGCTGAGCAAGCCAGCTGCAGGCCCTCCAAGGAAGCAAGATTAGCAGGCAGCTTGTTGCTGCACCCTCAATAGGAAGCACTTCCTACTGGGAATTCTTGCTAGTGAAGTAAGGGAATGGTTGATTTCAATGCAACAGTCATATCCAGACTTGACAGCAGGGTATGTATCCTTGGCAGGATACATTTGGCTCTAAATTTTAAATATTTCAGAACTTGATTGTATTTTTATTTAGGTGATGAAGCTCTTGTACTTTAGCTATTGCACTGCTTTGGTTATCTGAAAGAAAAAAAAAACACCACATAATTATGCAATGCTTCATACAGGTTGTGTATAAATGACCTGTTACATCCCATAGAAAATAATTGTAGTAGAAGAGATTTTTATCCTGTCTCTTTCACCCTGGCAAATTCAGTCTATTTCCCAATCAAGTATGTCAATCATTAGAGCAATTGTTTCTAGATCATTTGAGACACTGCTACATCCATGCCATGGGACAAGGAGGAAAGTCTTAGAGGATTGCAGTCTCACAGTTGCTACTTTTCCCCAGATTTCTGCATTCCAGGCCCATGGAGGAGTATGTGTGGGACAGTGCTTGAATTTGAGTTCAGTCCCACTAATCCTAAAGTTCCTCTGCATGGATATAGGACCTAATTGCAAATGTGCTTACAAACCCCCTCTGCAGCACAGCTACAGTGCTACAGCAGCACAGCTACAGTGCAACCTCTGCA
>NW_010256891.1:0-2930 GCF_000690775.1 Eurypyga helias | reverse complement strand
AAATATAACTCTGATTTTAAAATAACCTAAATTTCTTATTTAGTCAGCACAGAGACAGAGAACTTTTGGAGCAACATTTCTGTGTTCACTTTCAGACTCCTCCTTTTTGGGTGAGGTGTGTGGTACCATGTTCCTCCCACTGACTGTGCAAGCAGTAGAGATGACCAGGCCATGTTTGCAGTAGGTCAGATGAGCCCCATCCCTGCAAATAAGTGTATTCACACCACCTCATATTAGACATCAAAATCAGTGATCCACACCAGGAAGCAAATCTCCCTGCTTTCAGTCTGCATGCATAAAGAGAGAAAAGTCAACTATTCTAACAAGTGATGCAGAGCTAAAGCCTAACACACATGTATTGACCAGCACCAAAGTCAGTTCATCTCCATAGAGCTATTCAGATCTGAGAAAAGATGTTCTAATATGGCATCTAGATACAGATGCCCACACTTCCAAAGGCAGAAATTTAAAAGCAAGGATCATGTCTTCCTTACTTTTCTCCCTCTTCTTCCCTATTTTTCTCCCCGTAGATGTCACCTAATTCTTTTGAGTACTAGATGTTTTCCTGGGATATTCGATCCAGATGTTTACAAATTATTTTAACCTATTTGGTTTTAGGTAATTTGAAATATTAAAGTAGAACTTAATATATGCATGGAGATTTTAGTCGGTTATTTCCATTTTTTAAACTTTTCTTTCCTCTCTCCTTTCTAATGTGCAGTCTGAAGAAATATGAAACTAACACTAGAAACAGATCAAAGCTTAGATTAGCAAAGAAATCTGCAGTACATGCACATTGCACTGAAACTTTCTTGCTTCCAGCAATTGTTTTCCAAAGTACATTTCCTGTCTTGCAAGTTTCTTACCTGCAGTAGAAAATAAATAGTAATTCAGAAAAAAAACCCACAAACCCACACAAAAAACCCCAAAAAACCAACAACAACAACAAAACCAACCAACTACAAATGTCATTTGTTTGGTTCTGACAATCTCATCTCTTAGGTCCCACACTGCCACTGGACATTGTTGTTGACGTCCTTGTTATATCATTGGAACACAAGTCTGAATGTTGTGTAGTATTGCCACTGCTGGAAAAACTAATTTAAAACACTGAAGTGGTGAGTTCTTCTCTGCAGTAAAGGTGTAAGAAGCAGTTATAAATGTGAGAAGGTTCAGGGAAAGAATGTATATGGCTTAAGTCCAAGATCTCATTTGATATAAAATAATAACTTTTGAATACGGTAAAACAAACCATTTCTGGATGGTTTTATTTTCTAAGGACTCTGCGATGGGCCAATGGTCTACTGAATTCAATTTGTCTCTCCATAGACAGAGTTTATGCCTGCAATAAGCCACTAGATAAATTGATTTATATTTTTTTTATTATTATTGCTGTGCTTGTCATTGCTAAAATTCTTACTCTGCAAGTAACATTTTGTTAGAAAAAATACAGATACATTTTGGCTGATATGTTTGCAAAGAACTCTTCCAACTTCATGTGCCCTTCACTGCAGACACATAACAAAAAACATCTAGAGATGTTGTATGGATTCTAGGTCTTTTGTGTACATATATAATCACATTTTCCTACTTTTTTTTACTATTATTATTTAATTGCATTTTTAATATTTGCCGACAGGATTAATATGAGGTCACTTTCTCCCAGATTGGAAATTTCATCCTTTTTGTACACTACTATTAGATTTCACGGATTTCATTAGAGTTTTCATTAAAGAACATGTAATCATGAAAATGTGAAGGATTCAGATGATCAGCTCAGTGGAGTCTCCAGGGGTTGATTGGGAATTTGGAAATTTCACTTTGGGAAGTAAAATTTTTTCCCCTGAATCAGTGATGACAGAGGGAGTGTCAACAATGGGAACTAACAGGGGATGATCAATTCAATAAAACTGAGAAGGTTTCTACAAACCTCTGGTGACAAATAGAGTTTCTCACGTTTGATATTGCAGCAAGCAAATACTGTTTTGCCTTTCCTTAAAAAAACAAGCTGGGGAGATGGAATGAATTCCTTGCAAGCTGGTGGATGACACTAAACCAGAGAGAGTCCTCTTTGGTGTCCCCAGATATTGACAGAAAGTAGCAGGTTGAGCAGAAGGGCATCAAGATAGTCAGGAGGCTGGAGAACTCCCAACATACTGTCCATTCTAACCTAAATTATACTGTTATTCTCCAATAGGTAACCTGAAAAATGGCATTTCTCTTTCTGTTGTTGCAAGGGGGGGAAAAAAAAAAAAAGCTTTCTGCCTGAGAAATCTTTGCTTTCATCATTTCTCTTTATCAATGAAAGAAAAGGAAGTGAGTGGGAAAGAATGGAGATCATGTGGGAAGAAGAAACCTAAATCCTATGTAAGGAGATTGCTCTTATGAGGGAGGTATATAGTCCAACACAGTAAATATAGCTGCCATGACCTGTTAATTTCTCATTCATACTGTTGACCATGAGTGTAACCATGCTGTGAGCATTGGAGCTCTCCCTCCTTCAGGATGTTCAGGAACTTGGGCAGGGGGAGTCTCCTAAGGCTGACTTGAGAATTTACACTCTGCCATGGCACTGAGATGCTAGACCTGAGACAGCCTAACCGATACTGTTGACATATGGCATGTTACCTGGCCCTATTAGCTACCCAATGTCTTCTCTGGCATCATATCCATGACGTCAAGAAGACATGACTTAGTTGTGCCTACTTTCAAGTGAGGATGAAGAATCACTTCCACAGAGCTGTTGCAGTATTTATTGTCATTTTCTACAGAGTAGTGTGGTTAAATCAGTTCTCTTAAACTAAACTGAAATATAGCCCTGCAGAAAGGTGAAGCTGCACTATTTTTACTCTTTGCTATATTGAGTTGCATCCCTATGTACATTTTCATATAGATCCAGTTTTATATAGGACTGTCGTGGTTTAACTCCG
>NW_010256890.1:0-4163 GCF_000690775.1 Eurypyga helias | reverse complement strand
CGCGCCCTCGGCTGGGTCCTGCCACAGGCACCGAAACAACTCTCCGGACTCCATCCGCTTCCCCGCAGAGGAGCGCTGCCCGCCTGTCCTGCCGGGAAGCCCCTTTTCCAGGCAGCCGCGCCAGCGCCCTGGCCTATCCCGCGCCCGCTTCCCGCACGCCGTCCCCCGGGCCTGTAGAGCCCCCCGGTGGCACCCACTTGCCACCACCCGGCCTGCTCCTGCCCGACCCTTCTCTCCGACAGCGAGCACGAAAACATCAGCGTCTCTGCACCTACGGGCACACGTCCCGTTTGGAGTGAGGGGACTTAGCAAGCACAAGGGCAATGAAAAAGGATGCTTAAAATCCCGGAGATCCTAAAACGCTGCAGGGAGACAGTAAGCACAGCAAGGACAGGCACACTGTGTGGAGAAGCGTGTCCCGTCCAACTCAACTGTCCCAGACCCAGATCCTGACTGTGACATCTTCTGGAGGAAGGGGAGGGCAATACCCAACTTACCACTCCCAAACAAAGACAAACTGAAGATTCCGGAGCCTTAAAACATACCCCCCTTTTTCTACTGTATATGCCATATACTCCATGATAACCTTGGCCTTATGATTCTATGAATATTCATATATTTGCCACTTAGAAATGCAGGAAGCAATTTGTATTAAAATATCAACACCATGACTTCCATTCTCTGTTCCCTTGAGGGACGTAAATACGTACTTTTCCCCTCTGATGTATAAATAATACTTCAGAGGACAGCACACAGCAAGAGAGATCATTACACATTCCATGAGGAATGGCCTTTAACATATTCTAGTTATAAGGAAGATGTTTCTCTGGAAGTGTTAGGTTTTAACCAGTACTGGTACTCAGTACAGGTTAGTACAGCCGCAACACTGGGAAGCATTGATGGGAAAACTAACTAGATCTAAGGTGGAAGCAAACAGTTATTTGTACTGATGTGTAATTGTATTAAAATTAAAACTTAAGTTCAAATACAATACTTTTTGGTTGCCCTCTGACTTAGGCTTTTAAGGTTCACGTTCGTAGGCTTTTATTTGCCGCTAGAAACTTTGAGTGAAAGATGCTACCTGCACATAATCCATGACATAATCCATTTGTGTTTAAGACACACAAAATACCGTAAAGCATTCCATTTGGTTCGCAATGACGTGTCATTTTCTCAGGCAGATGCTGGCAGTAAGCATGCTCCTTACCACAAGTCACCTCATCGCAGCAGCCCCCTGCATCACACCTCTACGGGCTGAGTGGCCTCTCTGAAACACACTGTTTCCAGCCACCTGTAGAAAAACAACCAGAACATACATGAAGTTTCCAGAAATTATGCCAGACAACTTAGCAAGTACCCAAGGCCACAGGGAAGGTAGGCTTTGGCCTAAACTATACCCTAAGTCTGACCTAAAGGAGATCGCTCTGGGGAGCCAAAATTGTAATGGGTTGGCCAATTCAGAAATTTCAAAAGAAACTCAGGCACGTAGCTTGTCTAGAACTGTTGTGAGAGAGATCAGTAACTATCTCATCCTGCACTGCAATAGTCTAAAAAGAGATTTGACTTAATGATCCTGGATACAAAATCCGTCACCTTGGTCAGATGTGGAATCTTTCACCTATTCAGTCTTTAACCCTTCTTCACTTAACACCAATCAGAATTAACATGTACATTGGAAACATCAAGCCATGATATACTGTGTCCATGCAATACTGCCTTTTGTCTATTCTCAGACTCTCCAACCCACTCTGAAGCTGCTACTTCGCACCCTTTCATCTCTGCCACTCCCTATACATTCTTCCTGTTCACTGCAAACAGGAGTTTAAAAAACAAGAAACGCATTGCATATCCTTATCCTGTCCTAGTCATACACAGAAAACGAAACAAAAAACAACACAGTCAACAGTAAAAAACCCCCACCAACAGCAAAGGAAACAAACCAAAAAAATTCTCTGCTTTTAGCTATTTAGAGACCTTTACAAGAAAATACAAGCGAGGGAGAGTTTATAAACATTTTAAAACATTTGAAAAACCAGATATTTGAAACCTGATTTGCACAGTTACAACAGTTTCCCATTTACAAACAAAAAACAACACAGTCAACAGTAAAAAACCCCCACCAACAGCAAAGGAAACAAACCAAAAAAATTCTCTGCTTTTAGCTATTTAGAGACCTTTACAAGAAAATACAAGCGAGGGAGAGTTTATAAACATTTTAAAACATTTGAAAAACCAGATATTTGAAACCTGATTTGCACAGTTACAACAGTTTCCCATTTACAACAAAGAAAACACTTCCACTTCCTCCTGCTTCAATCCCTAGTCAGGGTTCTTTCCTTACAAACGTGGAAATGCAGCAAATGCACCACACAGATCACACAAAAACGCAAAACATCCAGCTTTGCTGTGGCACAACGGTGCCTTCCACGAAGACTACCTGGAAGGCTGAAATGCTACTGTCTTCTGCAACTGTTATCCCCTTTTTAAACCCAGCACATTCTGTCACTTCTTTAAGAATAAAAGGTCTTCTCTACCTAGGGAGCAATGGGTCAGTCGGACAGCATGGAAATATAGGAGCAACCTTAACCACCAACCATTTCGCTAGTGATTTTGTGAGCAAGGACTCCACATTCAGGGCTGAGGTCCCAAGCTGCCCTCCCAATCATAGTATCATCAGTGAATTTTCTATCAAGATAAATGAATTGATTCGTCTTGTGGATAAATACCCTTTCCTCAGGGAAGTCGGTCTGTGCTGGAGTATTTTAAGTAACAGGCAGGTAAGCCCCATGCACATGAAGTCATCAGTGAACTCCTGACTCTGACAGCGCATACAACACAACCGTAAATCTTTATGGTAACAGCCCTGACAGCTGATCTACCGACCTCAATATGGTCAGCTACCAACCAGAGCAGTCAGGGAATCGCTACTTGCCAGATGGCGATGGCAACGTTCTTCCGCATGCTTCAGCGTGACCATGAAAATGAAGAATTACATACAGGACAGAAAAACTTAAGGAGAATATAAAAACCAAAGCACTTGAGCACATCCCCCTGAAAATAGTCACATTCGTACGCTGCTTCCACAGCCTTCATGAATTGCTTTCCACCCACTCCTTAAAGGAGAAATATTTGATACAGCAGACAGCTGCTGTGCATTCAGGGATGTGAGAAAATGTATTCCGCATTACTATTTCATGTATCATGCCTGTGTGAATAAAATCATTAAGCATGCATGTCTCCTTTTGGTTTATTTATTCTTAAATTTACACGCAGTGAATTAATTCCCCGCCACCACCCAAACTGTACGAGCTCCTAGGGTGCTCCCTGACAGAACATTTGACCCAGGATGGAGTTTTCACTGCAACGGCTCCTTTAAATCAACACGTATGCACTCAGCCTGCATCTACAGCCAGCAATTAATCCATGATAAATGTTATTGCTCAGCAAATCCATCGCCCTGGAGAGGAGTCAGCAAACCTCCTTTCCTGCTCCGTTTTTATTCATTTTCTTTTTTTTTTTTTTTATAACGAATTCCCACCCTCACCTAAACCACTGAGTCCTTTCTACTGCTTCCAACAGACTTCCCAGTACAGTCAGCAATTCCCCTTTGGAGTCAGCAGTAAGGAGAACATGGCCTTGTTTTCTGCAAGTAACACAGACAAAGCAATTCCATCTTCTCACGGACTTGTTCCTGGGGTGACCTGGAACCTGACCCAAGCCAATAAGAAATAATTGAAAGATTTTTGTTGTCATGCATGAAACTTTCGGATGATGCTCTTGGGGAGACACTGTTTTCTTCCTACAGCTCTTCCTTCCAAAGCAGGCTTTGGAAAAGTATCCTGCAAATGAGCTCACAGCGATATTCCGCTGCCCAAGCCTCGTGATTGCGCAGTGCTTGCCGTTATCAGCGCAGCCCATCTTACAGATAACCGAGTTTGCTGCCTCACTTGCTGCCTGCTATATTTACCTCGCGGTAATTAAAATTATATAACAGATATATTATGCAACGTATCCTGCAATAGGGAGCGTTTAGAACATCTGCAGGAAGCTGTCATGGGGGAACCTCTCCCCAGACGGCACTACTGATGAGCGGACCAGAGACCCCGGCGCGGGCAACGGCTCCCGGCGGGCTGGCGGTCAGCTCAGTGCGGGCGGCGGGGCCC
>NW_010256889.1:0-11446 GCF_000690775.1 Eurypyga helias | reverse complement strand
ATTCTATGATTCTATGATTTTGTCATTGTAAACCGGGGATGGACAACTTTAAGGAGGTGGAGGGCTATGCCCAGCAGCATAGTGCAATGTCTTAAAAGATGCTTTGTCCAGTATTTCATGAGGAACCGTGCTGTAAATAGTCCTACTCCACTCCCTTTCTCTTTGTGTTGTGGCAAGGATGAGGAAAGTTACAGCCCAGCCCATCCTTCCACCTGAATACAATACATTCCTGCAGGATTTCAGAGTGCTAATTGCCTGCAGCCTCAGCCACAAGCCTGCAAAAAATCAGCGTGTCCCGCTACCGGCAGAGCTTGTACTTGCTGCAATCATACTGCAAAATGGAAGACTTTGCCCTCTCTCCCATCTACCGTTCTGCTAGATGTGTGCAAGATGGAAAATTGTACACAGATGATAGGGAAGTAGTCGTGGTTCAGGCCCAAACTGGGAGGTCTTGCCCCTTAGAAAGGGTTAATGGAAACCCCAAGAACCATCCTAAGGCTTGGGGTTTTTTCCCCTCACAAGCATATAACCCCAACAGTTTCTTGATTATTGTGGCTCCTGTCAATCAAATGGGTTCTGAATGTTAATGATTCTTTACTTATTTCAGCCCCAGGCCCCAGGCAGGTGTTTCTATCCTCATCTCTGTGCACACTGAACATCCGACTGGGGCTCTTATGGTTACTCAGCCAGGCTTAAGAGATTGGAGAGGTGCACCAACACTCCCAGGCAAACCCTATCAGTCTGAACTTTTGAATCTGATACCTTATTCCTTCAACAACACAGGGAAAACTAAAGAAGCACATGATTTCGGACAGGGAAAATACCTGACTTCACCATTTTCCTTTACACAGAAATGCAGGATGGTTAGCCCAACTTTTCCTCCAGGAAATTTGGGAAGGCACCACCGGAACTTCACCAGAAAGCAAAACTATAACTGCAAAGATATCTCAGCAGTGCTATCTGGTCCCCATGGAAGCTATTTCCTTGGCCTTCTAGATCCGAACATGACAGCTTTCGAACATTTGTGTGCAGATGAAAAATGAGAATCAATTAGTACAGTTCAGACTCACTGCAGCCAAATTAAGTAGAAAATGAAATATTTTAAGAAACATCTTATGGCAAATGAATTTGAATTAGCTGCAAACATGGATGATTTTCTTCCAATCGCCAGGCCACACAGCATAGATGCTTGGATTTAATTCCGCCTTTGTATCACATGTGTCTTTCCTTTATTCCCTGGCATAGATAGATGTGTGATTAAACTATCACTCTTGATATCCCAAAAAGCTGAGGAAAGGAGATTACACTATAAATCATAAAATCCTCCTTTCCCCTTCTTGTGAGTTTTAGACAGCTTTATAATTTTTCTCTTGTGATTACAGCAAATTGTAGTAGAGATAAAACATAAAGTGTTAGGGTTGCTTTTTTAGAGTCCTGGATTTAAGAGATCTGTTTATAGGTATAATTTTGACAACAAATGCAAATTTATTTAGGGTTTTTCACTTGCTATGAAGTTGTTAGGTTAAAATGACACTTAAATTTGTTACTTCTTTTTTGCTAACAGAAGTGAAAAGATGGTCACTGTAATTTTTAATTTTGCTTTCTGGGGGCAGGATATCCCTCAATTCAGCCTCCATTGGTATATCTGTTGCAGCTACCCTCAGAATTATATCCTGTGTGTCAAAGTCCAAGATGACCAGCACCATCTGTGCTGATGGCTGACTGATGGCTGTTGAATTATGGTTCTGGAGGTCCATGGCCACCCTCCATGGCAGAGAGATCTCTGTATGGAGTGGTGGCACCCACAGCTCAGCGACACCTCTCCGTCTGCATGTGTGCCCCATGGCCACTGGCTACACTGCCGCCACGATTCCAGGGAATGATCCTGTCACGTGGAGAGAGACTTTGCCGACTGATCCTCTGCAGCTCACAGGGAGTTCAGGGAGGATGAGCCTGAACATCCGTGCTTTCAGGCCCCTGTCCAAAAGGAAAGACCTGCCCTGAGTTGGGTAGGATTTGAATGGAGTCCTGGACCGGCTTAGGGCAGGTAAGCAAATAGACATAGGGTAAATACAAACCAGATGATTGGGACCCACCACGTACATGGCTCACTTCATCTGCTGCTGAGTTAGAGGCACAGAAAGAAACTGCAGTAGCTCTGCTGTGCCTGATTAATGTCACGGGGTGAAATCGTACACCCCTCTTGACTTCCAGGACTAGTGCAGAGTAGCGGTCAGGTCTGTTTGCTCCCAGGTTTCTCACAGTCTGCATCCAAGCTGCACGGCAGGTCCAGATGGGGCTCTGGTGGAAGCCGGCACAGATGCAGTCAGGGCATCCTCACCAGCCAGGAAAATCATAGAATTATAGAAATGTTCTGGTTGGAAAAGACCTTTAAGCTCATCGATTCTAACTACTTGTGGACTAGACATCTTGTCTTGCATGTACAGCCTAACTGTGGTACCATGAAATGAGGAGAAATACAGCATCGGATGGCTGATAATCCAAGAGGAGGAAATTCTACAATACTATGTGTCAACCAACAGAAGCTGGTAATAAGCTATTAGGTGCTGCTACCAGCTTCCTTCTCCACTCCCCAGAAACTACTAGGCACTCTGTATCCACTCCATACCCACACACTTCTTTTCTAACCGTTTCAGTAAGAACTGGGAGTACGGGGGATTTCTGAGGAGGAGCACTGTTCTGGCCTGGTGATCAAGCATTAGGAGATCTGACGAACATGGTACAGGGACCAGGGGAGATTTATATGTGCATACACACATCCTTGCAGTGATGCGGCGCATGGCCTTAGCACTGGAAAGGGTAACTGGCATTTCATCACCTTGCAGAAAGGTATGAGAGCACATTCCCAATGAACTGTCCAAACTGGATGAATAATTCAGAGTATCCTTTATACAACTCACTTCACTTGTTTTACCTGTGAGTAAATGTGCAGTATTTGTTGAGGTGGACTGCAGCCTCAAAAACCTTTATACTCTCACTTCTCTTTTAACGCCTTTTAACCCTTAACAGCTGTACGAAAGGCCTGCTGGCTTAGAGCCCTTAGTCCCAAAATAATGACACTGTCCATCAGTCACTAGTGCTCTCTTTGCAATGGTTATTCAGGCTTTGTTCAATTAGATTCACAGGATAAGTAATCTCAGGAGGCTGTGAGTTGGTAGCTTGGTTCAGAGCCATTAACAGATTGTAGTAATAATCATAACAACAGTAATGCAATTGCAGATATCAGTATCCTTCCTCTTATGTTTTCTTACTTTTACATCTAGCTCTTGTCCAGGCCACGTGGTCCTAGGACAAGTCCAGACCTTTGTTGAGATGCAGAACAAGCACTGGGGCAATGTGTGAAGGCTTCCCAAGAGAGGGATGCGCACCCACACACTACCCAGGATAAGGATACAGGAATCCCAAACCTGGCACTTGACCAACAGCATCAAGACTGGATTGCCGGGAATGGGACTCCACGGGGCAGAGAACCTATCTACCTGTGTACACCAATTTGTACTGTGGAAGCCCTTTGATATGTAGTGAGTACCAAGTGAGAACCTTATGTTGTTGCACTGAAGTTACTCTCTAATTATACAACAGTTACACTTTCTGATACTCGTAGTTGTCATTAAATCTATAATCAGCACACTCCCCAAATGTTTGAGAATATTTCCCATGTTAACACAATATAATTAAAACAGCCCCTGTTTGAACAGTATCTGCATTAAAAAGGAACACCACAAAGATCATAATAGGTGGAGAGGTTAATAATAGGTCATGTGGTTAATCTTCCAGTTACAAGGACAAACACTAATTACAGGACTGGGAAAGGAAAGGGCAGCCTGATTGCAATGTGATTATGGTGACCTTGTTAAGGAGTGATCCAAGTCATGATAGAGGCCTCAATAAATAAAGATAATACATCCCTTAGCACTTCCCGGCGAACGTCAGATGAATGCTGAGAGCAGCGTTAGCCTGCTCTGCACACCAGGCTGTGAGGATGGAGGCAGACCTGTGTAATTCTCCAGCCCTGTCTCAGCACAGCGGGATTGCTGGCTTCTCATTCTGCTCACTGAGAAAAACAAAAGCACCAGCTACTGATAACAAATATATCATGTTGACTTCTAAAGGAGCCCGCAGTACAGAGTGTTACAAATTACAGCAAACTCCGAAGTGTCTGAGCATGGGAGATGTGGCAGAGCGCTGTGATTCACCATGTTGTCAATGGCATGGGGGGGAATTCCCAGGGAGCTGCGAAAACACTGGTTACCATCTAGACTGAAAAATGGTAAAAACTCAAGCTTTTTCTGCTCTTTGTCTAACCCCAAGTATAAATTCTGCTGCCCAGGAAAACATATCCTACAGATTAGAACAGTTTCATTATCTCAGCAGAGAACTTGCTGCCTGTGCTGCAAACTGGTCCGTGGAGAAATTACCAGGCTTCCAAATTTAATTAGGGCAGGGCTCAGACAGGGAACACAGTGAGGTTAACACAGATGTCTGTATGTCCCATCATTCTCACATCCTGTAATAAACAGGCATTTGGGGAACCGTATAAGTCAGTGCTGTAAGCAAATAGTCCTGTGTTGTAGACTTCAGGCTGGTGCATGCTAAACACTCATAAAACTGCTTGGGTCATTAGTTTGGAAAGTCTTTTGTTACTCATGATGATTTTGTATGTTAATTGAGGACAGGGTTAATATGAAAAGCTGTGTCTCCAGACACATCAGGGCTATGTAGAGCTCCTTGGTCTAGCAGCTTGTTGGCTGGATGTGAGCGGGATGAGAGCAATGTCCGGAGCTGGCTGTTCAGATCTCTTCATTTACGGTTTGAAACAGTCTGCTAAAATATTACCTATTTTGAATATTTATTAAAACAAACAAACAAACCCTAAGAAAAAACCCAAACCCAAAACAAACAAACAAAACAACCCCAACAAAACAGCACACCTACATTTCCTTTTACCTAAATCTACATTTTGTTGAAGAGAAATGTCATGGTAACTGCCACGTGCACAAGGAAACCATTCCTCTGGGTTTAGCAATACTTATAAATAAACTGGCTTAGCCATGCAAAGCCCTGCTCTTGGGTGTCCAGAAGGCAACAGGGCATTCGTTCAGCTGCCTGCAATGCTGGTTGAGACCTTGCTGTGCTGGGAGTGGTTTGGAAGACTACAAGCCACCAGCTAAGGTTTCCAGAAACAGAAAAAGCGTGGGAAGAGCACTGGAACCTTGAAGGTGTGAAGGAAATCTGTGCCAGCTGTTTCTGTGTAGGTGTGTGTGTCCAAGAATGCAGAAAGCAATTCAACTTTCACTTTTTTTTCTGAGATTCCACTGACTAGGATTTCCTATTTAATATCAAAATAAAGTCCAGATGATTTGTTCCATTCTATCCACCCTACATGTTACAATACAGGTACTGGTAGAAAGCAATTTCACAGTGATCACAGATAACCAGAATACATTTACAGGGTTATTCCACTAACTCTCATAGCACTTTCTGCAGTGCCAATTACTCACCTTTGAAATTTCTACCTGAATGTTAGAGAAAGCAAACCCAAATGTATAAGGATAGTAATTTCTATTCATGCCATTTGTTTCTACTGTTATATCAGGTTAGAATATCCCTGGAGCAGAAATCGGTGTGCAGGACAAAGGCTCAGAGACCTGGTAAGTTTCCATGCCTGAATTTTCAGCCCATTCCCCCATGCTCAGAGGTGATCTGCTCTGGGAGAAAGCAGTGGATTTGGTGTTTAAACCTCCAAATATTCTCAAGATCTAGAATAAGGCCATGGTGCAGCAACTGAAGAGTGGATGAGACCTCAGAGCCCCTGCCTCTCTGCGGCATAGTCGGTCCCACTCATACACAGCCCAAATTCTGGGTTTGCTCACTTCTGCAGCACAGTAATTCCTGCAAGAACCAGGGAAGAGGAGGAGGAAGGTGAAGAGCCCATTGAATTCCCAGAAGCCAGGTTGCTGCAAAGGACTGCTGTCACCTTGGGTGAATTTCACTCTTTCTTCAGTGACAGGGTCACATTTTACAAGTTTTGACAAAGCTCATTTTGCAAAGATGGTTAAACTGAACCACAGAGTTTTAAGGAGAGCTCAAATACACCATTCTGGATCTTACCAGCTTTGAATTAGCTCTGATTCGAGGACTTACATAATTTTGTCTAATAAAACTTAACTGTTTATTTCTTGCTATAAATCAAGGATTTTTTCAGGGTTGCTAAGGGATACTGTTCATTCTCTTTTTTATTTGAAGGCTAAATAGTAAATAGTTCCCCCTGGAAGCAACTTAATCTGTGATTTTGCTTTGTAGAGGATGGCATTCTTAACTCAGTTCTTGCTGCTGCTCAGTCCTTCTGTTTCTCCCCTAAGTTTAAGCATGACAAATGGAAGGACAAAGGCTATGAACTTTCCATCACAGTAAAATGCTGTAAACACACACACACACACACACACTGCCCCTTTAAAATGTGTTTTTAGAAGAAACTAAACCAAGAGGATTATTCAGTGTAGCAAGGGATACAGTTGATCACCACGCCTTCTGAGCATGCCTGCTATTTTTAGTTGTAGCATCCCTAATGAAAGCCTCAGATAGTACCACTGGGTTTACCCAAGGATCTGGTGTATTAAAACAATCATAAGCCTCATCAAGGCTATGAAAGTAATGATGAGTCTAGAGAAGCAAGCTGTGTTGTGCTACCCAAACAGCCACAAAATGAGAAAGATGATTTAGAATTGTTCTTTGGCAAGCAGAAATATTTATGCTCTGCACTCTAGAGAGTAAATACTGTGATACATTCAATCCTCTAGCTGCTCACTCAGAGGTTTTAGGATTCTGGCCTTGGTCACCTTGCAAGTGGATGTTGTGCCATGTTAAAATATTGCAGAATAGAGGAGCATCATAGAACATTTGACTACCTGCTAACATTTTTGTCTGATGTCTGAGACGCAAGCAGTTCAGAACAGTTGCTATGACTTCAAGTGAGCCTACTAGCTGTTGTAAATGCATCCCTCTCCACTGTTAGTCTTCTACCTGCATCTGACAACTTGGTGGCACCTTGAAGCTCCCCTCCATCCACTTTGAAATGGACTTCAGTCACCTGGAACATTTTATTCTTTTCCATTTCAAAAAGAGCCAATAATTTCTTTTTTTAAAAAAAGGCTTTTTATTCGGAAAGCCCAGAGATAGGACATTGAAGTTCAGAACCTTTTCCTGAGCTTGGGACGGCATACATACACACATTCAGGCTTCACTCCCCATGCAGATGACTACAGGGTCTCCAGGTTGGCACTGCTTTTCTTGGCTGGTGTCAGCTGTGCCCCTGATATGACCTGAGGGTATGTTAGGGTTTGCTTTCATTCAGCAGGTGCCCCATGAGCAGAGTTGAGCCTGCAGGCCCCCGAAGAGAGGACAAGAACAGGATGCAAGTCAGCTCGGATGAGCTGACGGCCTGGGTCTTGGTGAAAGTGTCCTGTCATTACTGAGCTTAAAACTGCCAAGAATTTGGTCTGCTCTAGCCATGGCATCTAGACATTCAACCTCAGTGAGATCTATAGTATGTGTGGGGAGGGGTCCTCCTGAGTATGTCAGTTGATTTTCTTTTAGATGGGATTCTAGCCATGCTCAGGAGGGGAGGGAGAAAAAGAGGAGAAGAGTCCCCCCTGTTTGTTTTACACAATACTGGCATTACTCTGTATTTGCACAAAGTGCTTTTCACTGATTGAGTTTTTATTTATTAGGGTGTATGTTCTTAGCAGGCTGTGTACCTCAGAGGGACTTGAATGAATTAATCAACACACACTCTGCACCACTGATCAAATGCAGGATAGCAACAGATGGCCACATGCTAGCAATTTCCTGGCAGATGGGTCCCATCCACCATCTTTCACTTATCCAATTTAGTGCTGAAAACCACAAGCAAACTAATTGAAAAATAGCATTACACACACACAAACCCTCTTTTTCTTCTTTCATTCCCTTCACACCAATTGAATAATAAGTAGTAACTGATGTATTATCAGAGCCCCACTTCTTGCATGGAGACTAATAAAAGCATAACTTTGATCTGTTTTGACAAATGCAAGTACAACTTCTGAGTATTTAATAATTACATTAGTCAAAGCCACTGATCATTACATGCGGCAGTGTGTGATTTAGAGAAAGGGAAACAGGTATTCACGTCACCAGGGTGGCTTCTCACGCAACCACAGTGTTAAGGTGTTTTTATCCTCTCTCTCCCTTCCTCCATGGGAAAAAAGCAATCAGAGAGAGCTGGGGCCAAAGGGAGCAGTACCCTGTGTCCAGGTTCAATCAATTATTCCTTGTTGGAGCAATATTATTTACAGCCAATCATTTGCTCACACCATATTTGAAGAAATTTTGTGAAATTACTGCCCATAAAAATGTTCTTCACCACTCTGCTTGACTGCCAGCTGACCAGGTGAGCCGCCCTCATCCGCCGCATTGCAAAGTAGGGGTTCAGCTACTCTGTGTCCCCCTGTGCTGAAATGGTCTAGGCATGGTTGCATGGTCACTTGGTGTGGTGCAGCCGGGGGGTGGTACCTTCTGAAACAGTTACCACTTTTCCTCTGGTGAACATCCACCTGCAGCTTAGGGTTATTGAGTTCTTGCAGCAGACCAAGCCCTGGTAGGTACTGTGCAAAGACAGAAATCTGACTAAAAAGCTTTTCATCTAAGTAGGAAACGAGACAGTAGCTGGAGACAGACAGACTGACTAGGAGGAAAGGGAGAAAGTAAGAAACAAGGAGACAATATTGGTCAGGATGGCGGCTAATAGTCTCAGCATCTCGGCAGACTGACTGATGTCAAGCTGAGAACTTTGGCAAAAGGCCATCCTAGTTCAGCAATGCAAGGAAGGCAGCAACTGGAAATAAAATAGCACTATATAATAAATGGAGGGGAAAGAAAAGGAAAGTAGCTAGTAATCAATATAAATGAGAAGTTAATGAGGTGCAGAAAAATTATAAATTCATATAAAGGCACCAGAGAAAATTCCATCCCTAAGAACAATATGAAGAGGTTTTAAAGAAGGACTGACAGGAAGAAGAGAAAAGCACAAACTGAGATAGGCCTGTTATCAGAAGGATGTTGGGAGATGGAAAATAATAGTCCAGAACTGACATGGATGTCCCATAAGCAATTTCACTGTGTTATCAGGAGGAGCAGGACAATACACCTGTATCACTTATACTTGACAATTTTCCTTCTGTTCTAGGCCAAGCAGGACCCAGACAGCTAATCAATTAAATTATCAAATTAATTATTAAAATATCACAAAATTACCAAGAAATGTTTATGTCATGCAAAAACTGTTAAAGGGGTAAATTAAAGTACCAGTCAGTCATTAAAGCTTGCTTTTTAACCTGGGCCTACTCTAACTAATCAAGTTTTAGCACAGAAAGGCACAAAATCTGGGTACACAGAAAACATATTAAACCTATAAGGAATATGCAGAAACTCTGTGCTGTAAAGCACTAATTCTGGCAGAGTTGTCAGATTCATAATGAAGAAGCTGCTCAAGTGTAACCTGAATCACATCCTGTACTCCAAAAGATGCCGTGGCTATAAGCTTGCGAATGCAATCTTTGACTGCAAAACCAGGAGAGCAATGAGAAGCAGCAGGGAAGACATTTGTCCTCCACGCAGGACACCAAAAGCTAGGACGTGCTGCAACGTGCAGTGCTGGAATGTGCTATTGGTGTTACAGCTGCTCAGAACTTGAGGAGACTGTAGAAGACACGTATGAAACTATGAGCTGGCTCCTGAAAATGCCTTTCCATGTCCTGAAGAGCTGGCTCCATTTTAGTTTATTAGAAAGAATCATGAGATGGGTCTTGATTGTAGTGTGTAAATATGCTACTGGAGAGAAAACATGGGTCACTAGAGGAGTGGATTAAACAGATGAAATGGAATGCCTTGAGATATTAATGGGAAGTCAGACAACTGGATTTGGTGGTTGCCCATGGACTTTATGTTTGTGAGTCTGTAACATCTGTGGGCACTCAGAAAGGATGGTGTTTGGAGGAGGAGAATACGGTAGCTATGCAGATAGCAACCTACAATTCCTTATAATGGGAGGAGGTAGTTCCAGAAAAACTCCAAAAGCGGTCAGGTCATGCAACATGGCGGCAAAGGAGACTGATCAATTAGAAAAGTGGCAGACAAAACCAAGAAAAACATGAAGTGTCACCAAAACAAAAGGCAAAACTGTAAAGCAGTGGAGAAGATGGAGCCAAGGGATGTGGAGAGATACCCATCTCAAAGTGAGGGGCCAGGGAAATCACAATCTGCAGCAGCATTGAGTGCCTGATCAAGAGACAAATTTGTAAAGAGCACAGAAAAGGACATTGTAATTCCCAAGTTGTGACTATGGGGACTCAGGCGAGAGTCTGAGATCTGTAGCTGGAAAGGCAAGGCTGTGTGGGATGTGCTCTGGAGAAGAGATAGAGAGAGTGGGTGGGAAGGAAGAAGGATGGAGACAGGAATGTTGAGGAGATGAAAGAAGTGCCGGACAGGCCAGCTCAAGGTACATCCTTGCTGTTGCTGCAATACAACCAGCAGACCTCTTCCATTCACTACCAGTGCATGCCAGAATACCTGAATCCCCGGGAAATTCCAGCACTAAGTGACAGGACATGTTCCACAGGGAGCTCATAGGTTAATGCAGTAAATTTTGCAACCACCCTTCCTCTCCTGCTGGGGACCCTGAGAGAGAAGGATCAGCATCAGCTGTCCCCATGAGCACTATTGCATCGCAGCTTTCAAAAAGAAAAATCAGCGGCAATGTTTCTGAAAGCTTCTTCTGTATTTCTTTGTGAGAGCAGCTTTGGGAAGATATAAATATGTATATACATATATATATATAAAACCTCTTTTACATGACAAGAAAGAAAAATGTCATTGAAAATGTGCTTTTGTCATGTATTTAAATTGCTGTTCACAAATTTTAAAAGTTTGCTTTAGCTCTTTTTTTAGAAGGAATGAAAATGGAAACAGCTCCATCAAAACTTCCATTTCATTAAAAAGTCCTTTTTTTTTTTTAGTTGAAAAAGATTTAAATTGTATTTTTGACTAAGATCATTACAGGAACAAAACCAGTGTGAAAAGGAACAGGAAAAAAGAGGCTTCTTTAGCCATTCCTCAGCATTCAGTATCAGCCTCGAACACGGCCAAATCCCCAGTTTGGGATCATAGCTATTTGAGTGGGAGACTTCCTTCCTCCCTTCTACTCCTGAGAAACCTGCAGTGTTCCCCTGCCAGCCATATCCGTGCGGAGCTGCAAGGAGGATGTTCCCACGGTGAGCAACAACCACTTATCCCCAGGTAACTGAGTAAATGTTCCTGAAGAAGTATGGATGAAAGGATGGCGAAGAAATGGGTGGCTCTGAGCCAGGGGAGGAATGAAATACAAAGG
>NW_010256888.1:0-30915 GCF_000690775.1 Eurypyga helias | reverse complement strand
TAGGGTCCCTTCCAGCCCAAACCATTCTGTGATTCTATGAAACTTCTGAAAATGGTGATGTAAGACATGTAATTTGGAAGTAAATTCTGATTTATATCTGAATACAACTTTGAAAAGATACACAAAATTAGCAGTCAGAGATTCTGAGTATTCTTGGTAGTAATAAAGGGCTATGGGTGGTATTGGGAGACTGTTAAGTCAAGCAAATGATGGGTGGCCCGAAACAAATACGGTTATCTCCATCCAGTAATATATCCTGTATATTAATATATACACTTCTATAATAAAGCGTAACAATATAATAATAGAATACATATCCAGATCTGCATAGGTCAGGGAAGCAGCTCTGACCTCTCTGGGTGTTTGCAGAAAGAGGTTTCTGCCTGGCAGACTGGGGAGTGTGGCTGAAGGCCTTGGGGACTGGCTGTCTGTGATCATAAGGGAAGTGGAGCACGTCTTACTGAGGAAAAAAAGAAGGAACTATCCTAACCAAGATGGTGAAATGGGCATGTTGAACCATGAAGGCGTGAGACCTTTGCTAGCAGCTGCCCAGTCCTATTGTTTGTGGCAGCCTTGGGCCTCCAAGGGGGTAAAACTGATGAGGCTGTCCACCTCATGATTGGATGAAATTAATAGAGGCCAGGTTGATATTTGAAATTTGCTATTTTCTACTGTTGACAGAGCCACCCACCTGCAGCAGTGCTGCTTACCTAGAGGATCACTTGCCTTCTTGTTGAGTGATTTTGTATGTTTTTATGGAAAGTGCTCACCCATTAGAGATATTTACTTTCAGAGAACATCTCCTAATGCCTGAGGATTGCAGATACTCATGGTTCATGACTGGTGTATTTGCTTCACACTGATTGAATTCCCCCCTCTGGGAAATGCAGAGTAGTTGTGGCACCTTTGTTTCATGTGAGTAGTTCTCCTCTTTTCCAAAAGGGAGACAGAAGGCAGAGCAGTGAGGAGCAGTTGCATCAGGATAGTTGTGTCCCAGCCACATTAGAGACTTCTGCATAATAGGTGGTTGTCAGAAGGAAAGCATCATCCCCATCTTCTGCAGGAATTGCAGAGGAGGGTAATTAGCTAGAATTATTGCATAGGCATGTGGGAAATTGCTCACCTGTAAGAGCCTGTATCCCCAGCAGGCTGGTAGCCAGAGCTCTGTGCTCTTTCCTGGTGCTTCCTAGATGCTGTTTGGATCTCCTTGAGCAGCTGTGGCAGGTGTGTGCTTACCTGCACGCAGCTGGGCCACAGGTACCATTGCTGAGCAGAAGTGTTAAGGTTACAAGTCAAAGCATGTGCTAAGAACAGCATGGAGACCCAAGGACGGCGTGAAAGGGACTTGCTGCAAGCTAGAAAAATATGCTGTAAAGCCAGAGGTAGCTGAATAAGAACAGGTTGCAAATACAAACAGCAAAAGCCTGAAGTCCTCCTCAGCTGAGCCTGGGGCTGGACCAGCACCACAGGCTGCCTGGAGACACTGGACCAGGTCAGTGTTGGTCTGAGGTGAAGGAAGGGTACAAGGCTTTGAATGGGGTTGGGAAAAGCCATTTGCAAGGCTGGACTTGAAGGCTGAAGAGCCAGTGATGTGAATGAGTCCAGCATTAATGCTCCTCAGGCTCATCCAGCATCCCTCAGCAGAAGCTTTAGTTTCAAAGGGTCGGAGACGTGCAGACCAGCCAGGAGGCTGGGAGGAAGGGGCTCAGCTGGTCTGCAGTCACCTCCTGGGTACCTGCACTGAGGAAAAGAGCACAGCAGGAACACCAGCCATCCCACGGAATGGAGGATGTAGTGCTTAATTGTATATATTGCATATATATGCCTCCTGCTCATTAATTATCCTGATTCTTAGGCTATGCTGGTTAATCAGAGCCATTTGGGGCTGTGGTAAAGACCCCCATTATTTTTATGGATTACAGGTAGTGGCTAATTGAAGATATATTTACTTTATGCTGATACAGTCTAGTGCTCTTGCTGTTTTTCGGGGGTGGCAGTTAATTTTAGTCACATTTGATTGTAGTGGTTTCCTGGGAAGTGCCAGGTAAGCAGACAATTTCTGCTTATGATGAGAAATACCCACAGCTCCTAGTCAGCGTTGACTAAATGAATATGCACCTGCCTTACATTAATTAACTAATTCCCACTATTTCTGGGCAATACTGGTTAATCAGCTATATGCCTTTGATTATCATTACTAACTCCAACCAATCAACAGGGAGTATGGAGCATGGTGATTTTATGGAGGTACATTAACCATCTGCTGATTAATTTCTACTATTCGGAGACAATATCAGACTGTAAAAGACATTTTATTTTCTCCTGGTTAGTTATTAGTGTCACAGAGTAACGCAGTGTGCAGTAGTGCTTAACTAAAGGCATATTTGCTGTCTACTATCTAATTTAAATAATTTCTGTAGGGTGCTACTTAATCAGCATCATTTTTTTGTCTATACTATTTCCCACCATTTCTAGGGCATTTGCGATGATCACGATGAGCTATAGCTGTTCACTTGTTTTAACACATTTAGTTACTAAACACCTCTGAAAGTCACGAGCAGCAGAGTATTTTGCTCACAGAGGGTAACTCTTGGCAGGAGGTTCTGGGTTTGGTGGTGAAGAGACCTGCTTGTTTCATGACAAAACCTCCTACCCGACCTCAAGAAATCCACTTGCTCAACAGGGTGTTTCTTGTTTGTGTTTCTTTCCATTCCTCTGGCGGCCATGGTCAGTCCCCACAATCGCTGAAGAGCGTTGCTTCATCAGGTACATATTTTGTCAATAAAGCATAATTTGGTCATCTGCACGGCATGGCTAGTATTGCTGTTAAGCAGGGCTGAGCTTGTCTTAGGCTGATTGATTCACTTAATTCCTAGGTAATTAGACTTATTCAATGCATTTTGTACTTACACCGAACAAGTCCCATTATTATTTATGGCTGGGGCACTGGCAGTCAATTGGTAACGTATTTGTCTCAAGCTGCTTCGTTTCCATTCTCCGTGGATGATGTCAGCTAATTGGAGATCGTTTGTGCACATGGTAACTCCCCCCTTTCCTGAGGAAATGGGAGCTAATGATGGTTGATCAGGAGCAGATTTGTCATTGGCTGATTAATTCCCAGCATCCTTAGGCATTCCAGCCAACTTAATATACCCACTTCCTGGCAAGGAGGTGGTTGCGTACACTGGTTGACTGTCACGAAGGCAAGGCATGCTGCAGGGACCAGGGACTTTCTGCAACGGTGAATTACTCTGAGGCAGCTGCATGCAGTGGAAATATATGTAATTTATGGTGATAAATGCCATCATCTCTATAAGGGGTCAGGATATCTGTTTTCACTCTAGATGAGGCACTCTCCTCATTCCTGGCAATTTTGAGCAATGTGAGTGATGATGAGCCATGCTTACCTTGTAGTGGCTATTTCTCAGCTTTCTATTGAATTTCAGTGTAGATGTTTTTTCCTAGCATCATATCCCTTGTCCTGGTGCATTGTGGGTAGCAGTGGCTGAGCAGAGGCATTGGTGGGTTTTAGCAAAATTTCCCATTAGTTCTAGGTAATGGGGAAAATGATAGTAATTAACTGAAATTGTTTGATTTATGGCAATTAAATCCTGCTGGTGCTGGAGAACACCAGTCAACGAGCATTTCTGCTTACGTTGATTATGTACTCCAGGTCTTGCAGAAATGTGGTCACACAGCACTGAATGTTCTCTTATATGTGTATTAATTGCCAAGCTGTCTAGAAAAAGCTGGTTAATCTGAAGCAATTTTGCTGATCAGACCACATTATCCCTAGGAAACTGCAGGTGATGATGGACAGAAGCATCCCTGTGCTGCTGTTGCCAGTTCCCCACGTTCCTGAAGAAAGCTGAGGAGCCTGAGATAGTTTCCTGCAAGACCCCTGCCCAGCTGGTCCATCAGGAATCTGGAAAAAGGTGGGTGTTCAGAGCTGTTTATTCTTTCTACTGATTTTTTTCCTGTTCTTCTGGGAAACATTGGTTTTCCCCTCAGGTCACCCCTTGTGTGGGACCAGCCCCACCTGCCAACACTCCCAGTGCAATACAGCTCAGGGGCTTGGGATAGGCAAATGGAGACACACACAGTGATCCTATCACCACAAAACGGCCCTGGATCTTACATCCCTTCCCATGGGATGGCTATCATGGGGTAAGAGAGATGGATCAGCCTCTAAAAAACGTGTGGGGTACTGGTTTAGGAAGACACAGTCCCCAGGATCTTGCACCCTCCTCCTCCTAGAGCTCCTCTAGGGCTCTCCTCCCTATGCCCCAGAAGAACAAGCACATTTCATTCTTGCAAAACCTTGCAGCTTGGCTATTTATACTGCTAATTCTCTGATTTCTCTTAACCCTGCTTGAAACTGGTTCACATTTAATGGTTTCATGTCTGAAAGACTGGCAAACAGAAGGTTCTTGGCCATAAAAGCTCTTTAGGGCTCAAGAGAATGAGAATAATGGTTGCCATCAAATGAAGAGCCTTATTGCTTAATATTCAAACACATTAACTGGTTTTCCATTCTTTCAGTAACTTTAATAAAAACATTTAAATGATTTTCAAGAATTGTTCTTATGATAGGCGAAAGCCAGTAATAACCCAACATATCTCATGCTTGCAGTGCGAGATGGACTTCTTTTACCCCACATTGCACTTCAAACTTGCCGTTACATTTTGTGGAGTGGAAATGACCCTGAGTTTGCAGATGAGATCCTCTCTCTGCTCAGTAACTCCTGATTTGTGTGTTACTATTAAGGGAATCTTGCACAACTCCTTGGATGATAAACTCCTGCTCTTGCTGTAGACCTGTGGCACTTCTACAACCAAACTTCACCGTGGCTGCTCCGTGGGGCCAGGGATAAGAAGAGGGAGCCTGCTCCTGTGCACCGCTGCTGAGCTCAGAGGATGCTTTCACTCTTCCTGGAGAATTCCTGATGCTTCCAGTATGAAAGGGCAGTAAATTGTAGCATTTGCCAAATCCTCTCAAAACTAGGGATAGTTTTGATAACAGCAGAAGATATAGCTGTGAAACAGCCACCACTCGGTGACATTACAGTCTGAGTACATTTGTGGGCGTTTAATGGGGGGGCCCACTATAACGCTGCAGGGAAACACACTTTGTATACTGCTGATTTGTAGGAACCGCCAGAAGAAAGCATTGTTTTCTTTATTTTATTTTTTTTCAATCCAATAACCTGCAGGAGGTGTATATAATGGGTGCTGGAAATACACAGCAGTCTCGCTTTAATTAGAACTATGAAAAATACGGGGATTGGACAAGCAGCAAGAAAATCTCCACGGTTGTTGAACCCTGAACTGGTGCTCCAGTTGCAGCTAGAGAGTCAAAAAGAAAGCCACAAACAGATGGTAATTCCCCAGGAGAGTGTCCTGTGGCCTTTTGCTGCCTGTGGCCATGCAGAATCTGTCTTACTTAATATTAGTGGGCTAGAAGGAAGCTTTGAGTTAAAACTGGGCATCCAGTCTCTCTGCAATTAGCACGGGTTGAGCGGTTGCATCAGTCGCTGTGGAAAGGTGCTCAGCTCACCCCAAAGGCTAGGTTAAGGGGAAACTCTCTCTTGTAGGTGACACCCCTTAGAGGTAAATCCCACTTGTGACTTGCAGGTATAAACCCGAGCCACCTCTGCAGAGATGCTCTCCCCCACTAGATGGCAAGTTTGCTCTGCACAACGCGCGCCCTGTGCTCAGTCCGGTCAGCTGCAGAGTGCTCACAAACTGCACATGCCATACAGACCGCCAGCAGGTCCTATTTACCTAGAGGCTTGGAGGATTTTTCTCCTGCAAAAGCAACAGGATACAGAGCAGCATCAAGTCTATAAGCCAAAGTGGTGCAGCTGGGCTTAGCTTTAGCTGGGCACATCAGGCTGTAGGTTGGAAAGGAGGGATGTACCTCTTGGTTCTGGGACAAGCGACTGTTCAGTCCGATATGAAGCCATGGCTGAGTGCATCTTGAGTGTACCAGCCTTTCTTTCCCTTAGGAGACTGCTGTTTCCAAAGCACTGCCTTTGGGGTTTTTCTTTTCACCTGGCTGACCTCTGCAAGAGCATGAAGAGGTGACATGGAGAAATGGCACCTTCCGTGCTTCACATCCCACTGGACCCTTCCACATGCCATCTCTAAGGTCCAAATGTTGGATCCAGCACCCAAAAGCCATCCCCTATGGATTTGGCTTATACGTAACCCCACAAAAGAGGGATAAGAAACAGTTACACCTCTTCAGTAATATTCGCCATCTTCCCCATGCAGGTCTCTCTCTGTCCAGTTGCAATCGGCACCGTTCACCCTTGGCAAGCAGGAGCTTTGACCAACATCTCAAGCGAGCTTGAGTAGAGCGGGAGACTTATCCCAGAGCACATCCTCTTCCCCAGTGAATCTCCACATGGGTTTTACCTACGCAACCAAAGCAATGTGAAGAAAAATTTCTTCTATAAACCAGCAGATTTATGCGTCCAGCCTCACTGGAGCCAAGGGAGTTTTAGAGCAGAACATGTTCCTCTCTTTCACGTTCATCTTGTTTCGTTGTTGGCACCCTGCCCTCTTGGACCTCTCCTGCCTGGATAGAGGCTGTTTTTACCTGACTTGGAGTCAAAGCAAGCAGCTGGGAGGGGGAGATGTATGAAACTCTTTATAGTCCTCATTTGCAAAGCAGATGGAAGATGTTTCTCTGTGGCAACACCAACCCTTTCCAGCAGCACACAGCATTGGTGGTTCTTGTGCACCTGGGCTGCAGTGTCTGGGGGGAAAGAATGGGGCTGGAAAAATCATTAAATACTCCAGTTATGAATAATAATTGTTGTTGACACTCGTAGTTTGCTTGCGAGGCTCCGCACAGAGCACGCCCCAAGGAGAAAATGGAGGCTGCTTCGTCCTCTAGAGCAGGGGGAGGAAAGCATTAAACAAGCAGTGGCACCTTTTGTATGTGGTGACACGGTGACCAGAATGCTAATGCAGTGGGGACTCGTTCTCATATGTAGGAAGTGCCTATAATAGAGAAGCAAATCCAGTTTTTACTATATACAAATTCCACTGAACGGTTCAAAGCCTAACTGAAATATTTGAGGAGGCTGTAATTGAATTAGAGCCATTGGGGAAAGGCTGCAGCTCTGAGCTGTGAGGGGCTGGGGAGGAATAGGGCCAGGTGGAGGGAGAATTCAGGAGAGCACCTGAGGCTCTTGCAGGAGAAAGGGAGAACATGGAGCGGCCTGTCTGAGAGCAAGGTGATGTGCTGCTAACCAGACATGGCTGGAGACAGCCATGCTAGCATGGCCAAATGGACCCTGCAGAGCAGCAACCACCAACTCAGAGGCAGAGGTGGAATGCATCCCATTTCTGACAGTGCCAAGGTGGGAGCTAGCAGTCCCAATGAGGACTTTCTGCCTTATGTGTCTGCCCTGTGACATTAGTGGGGTGGGTTAAGGAGTGGGGTGAGTGAAAAACCTAAAGTGGAGGCCTTGATGCCTTGGTGTTTAGTAAAGTCTTTTCAAGATCAGCACCTTGGCCCAAGGCAGGTGGCTCTGGCTGGTGACGGGTGCACCACTTTTTGGGGTGGATGTCAAAAGAGGGGGTTCCTGTTTGAGGAAGATATCTGTGATCGATCCTTCCCTGGGACAAGGGAACAGACAAGTCCTTGTGCCCTGCACACACATTGCAGCCACCTGGTCACCACACACCTTTACTCCCCTCTGGTTCTGGAGAGCCTGGTTGAGGCATCCAAAGCTGTTTTGTGTCCACTTTATCCATGTCACACGTTGTCTGTTGCCCAAGACCTTTCTGATATTTGCCTAATTACCAGTCCCTTGGCACCACTGATATGTTGCACCTACATAAAGATTTGGCTGCCCTGCCCTGAAGGATCCATGTTGACCCATAGGTGATGGTCGGTGTTGCAGCCTTTCTGGCAGCAACAGAGGATAGCTGGTAGTAACATGGGTTCAGGTCCCTGGGTACTCTATCAGCAGCAGTGCTGCCCCATGAAGGCTGGGGCGAGAGTCCTGTGAGCAGCCCTCCAGCACAGTCAGCACACCACTGGTAGACAGTACAGGCACCACTGGCCATGAGCATGATTACTTTTGTTTTTCAAGATATTTTTCAAATCTTTTGTTTTTCAAAATGTTTAAGGTCTCTGGAGTGAGAGAGAGCTTCCCAACACCATCACCTGTAGGGCCACTCTCACCCCCAGTGCCCACTGGTAGCTCAGGCATTGCATGCCAATGGTAATTTTCTTTCTCAAACACCTCTGAGCAGGAAGCCTATGAGAAAGCTCTAGGGCCAGCTAATTATATAGATGCAAAATCACTGAACAAAGAGGATAAGCTTGGGCAGAGAAGCTGAGCAAATATTTTCTGTCCATGTGGAGGAGCTTACAGGAGTCCCTAGCCCGGAACCCTTCTTTATGGGAGATGAGTCAGAAAATGTGTCTCAAAGTGATGTTTCAGTAGATGAAGTTATAAAACAACTTGACAAAATAAATGGTAACAGTTCAGTAGTACCGGATGGTATTCAGTCAAGAGCTCTAAAGGAATTCAAGGATGAAATAGCTAAACTATTAACTGTATTAAGTCTACTATGAAGCCTCTCACTTAAAATTTTCTCACTATGACAGGGAAAGAAAGCAGTGAGGCTTGATTTTAAAAAATTGCTTCTGAGCAGATCCAGGAACAGCAGATTATTAAAACTGATGTCCAAATGAGGTATGGAGGCGAACTGGGGAACATATAAATGAGACATGATTTATGGGAAAATTCAAGAAGGCTTTTGTGAATGGAAGCCCTACCTTAGGAACTCCTAGGAGTTTCTGAAGAAGTCAGCGAGAGCAGGGGATCAAGTGGCCCAGAGATCCAGTTGACATAATTTTCTTGGATTTCCTAATGACTTCTAATGAGTTCTCTAATCAAAGGAGCTGTAATAAATCTTAAAGAATCCCAAAGTCACTATGGAATGAGAAGGAAGTTCCTTCCCAATGTGATTCAGGTTAAAGACTAGGAAACAGAGGGAATCATAGAATCACAGCACAGTTTGGGTTGGAAGGGACCTTAAAGATCATCTAGTTCCAACCCCCCCTGCCATGGGCAGGGACACCTTCCACTAGACCAGGTTGCTCAAAGCCTCATCCAGCCTGGCCTTTAAGAAATAGAGGGATGGGGCATTCACACCTTCTCTGGACAACCTCTTCCAGCGCTTCACCACCCTCTCCGGGAAGAATTTCTTCCTGATACCTAATCTAAACCTCCCCACTTTCAATTTAAACCCGTTACCCCTTGTCCTGTCACTACAGGACACTTGTAAAAAGTGTCTCGCCCCCCCCTTGATTCTTTGTAGCCCCCTTCAGGTCCTGGAAGGTGCTCTAAGGTCTCCCAGAGCCTCCTCTTCTCCAGGCTGAGCAAACCCGAATCTCCCAGCCTGTCCCCATGGCAGAGGGGCTCCAGCCTTCAGAGCATCTTCGTGGCCTCCTCTGGCCTTGCTCCAACCAGTCTATATCCTTCTGATGTTGTGGTTTCCACAGCTGGACACAGTACTCCAGGTGGGAGTAGGAAGGACGAACCTTCACGGTGATGAGCTTCACAAGTCTTGATCTTCGTAAAGTCTGAAAAACCCAGACTCCAGGCTGGTCCCACAACTGGAACGTAGGCAAAGATGAAACCAGAGACCTACAGTCCCATGCTGGGACAGAATATACACACCTTAGCAAGTGCCAGTGAAAAATACAGCTGGGGCATCCTCAACAAAAGATGAAGTGAAGAGGAACAAGAGAAAAGCATACAAGAGAGGACAAAGCCTGAAATGAGAGCCTGGATCCACATGTTGATGCTTGTACAACCCTGATTTCTCAACACCTCTGCTTTGTGGGCTGGCCACATGCATCATCCCCACAGAGTCTTGTCCTGGTTCTGCTCACCTGGAGCTGCAGTAAGCTCAGTGAGGTCAGTGCCCAGGGAAGCCTTTGAGAGCAGCATCAGCCTGTGGAGATGTGATTCCCTTGGTCCAACAGCCTGTGCCTCGAGAACTCCCTCTGACCTCTTTTCAAGAGCTCTTGATCAAATAATGTCTTTTTTTCTTTCTTTATTGCCCCTCTCAGTAAATTCTCTGACTTTGCTGTGTGCCCTTTGAAGCTGGGATGGGGACAGGGAAGACTACAATTTTCTACTTTCAGGTGAACCCTCAGTGTTTTACAAGGATGGTTTCTGTTTCATTCTGTTTGTTCCCAATACTCAATTTTCTTATTTTCTGACCACTGCAGAGAGCTGCACTGACATTTTCACAGAACTGTACATTATAGCTGCAGTTCTTGTTCCTGAGTGGTAATTTTTCAGAGTCCATTATGGCCTATCTGAAGATAGGATTTGGTTTTCCCGTGTACATCACTTTACATTTATCTACATTGAATTTCATCTCCCATTTTGTCATACACTCTCTCAATGTTATGATCTCCTCCTGAAACTCTCTGCAGTCAGCCCTTGCCCTTCCTGCCTTTAGTAACTCAGTTCAGCAAATTGTGTTGTTTCCATCCATTTCCTTCACAGATCATGCCTGTGTCCTGCCTTAAGCAGAGATCCCTTAAAAAAGGCACCTTCTTGCAATCCAGAAGCTGAGCATATACTCCAGTCCCTTGCTTCCTGCTTTTTAGACAGACATTTATCCATGAGGACCTTCTCTTACGGCATCTTAGATGACCTACAAGCCTTGGTGAGACCATCTTCTTGCTTCAGAGGCAACTTGCAGTTTTCTGAGGCTTGCTGAGGTGTTAAGTAGCTCCTGGTGAATCTTTCCCCAAAATCCTTTTCCACTTTTTCCTTGAGCCTATGCAAGGTTTTAGCACTTATGATTTTCCTTGGCAAGGAGGTCATCAAGTCTATTGCCTGTTGCATGAAGAATAAGCTCTTTTTTTGTTTGCTTTAAGCTTGATTCACACTGGTTTCATTTGATGCCCCTTGTTCTTCTGTTGGAAGAGAGATGAAAAGCCAAGTCCTGCACATACTCTCAGGGCTCTCATTATTTTGTTGACTTCTTTCATATGTCCATTATAGCAATCTCTTTTCTATGCTGAAGAGTCTTGTCCTCCAGTTTTCCTCGTACAAAAGCCATTCCAGACCTTGGATCACTCTCTTCTCCTCTGATGTTTTCCTGGCTCTGGTATATGTCTGAGATGAGGAGATCAAAACTGCATGCAGAAGCCAAGGTATGGCCCAGCCATGGATTTATATAACAGTGAAACTGCATTTTCTATTGATCAGATAATTTACCATTTTCTCCAGGATTTTCAAAAAGGCAACACAAGATGTATTACCAGCCATAGATAACCCATGTGACATTTGAGATACCTTCTTACAAATTACCTTCCTCCTCCTTCTGTTAGTTTTGGAGTCCTGTTGTCACACAATGACTCACTAACATGCTCTTCTCCCAGATTTGCTTGGTGATTACATCCCTGTGATTTACAGGTCTCCTTTTGCTCTTCCTACCCGACATTCCAAGAGCTATGCACCGTCTTGCCCCTCTTTCCTTGTAATTTTATAGCATTTGGGCTTGCATTCCTCTTCCAAAACCAATTTGCAGGATTGTCCACTATGTTGTTTTGCTCCCTGTTCAGGAGGCAAGCCCAATTTCATTATTAATATAGTAAATTTTTAAAGGGTGATCATGAAGTACTAAATCATAGTCACAGTTGCAATAGAAAAGACTGATGCCCACAAATTGTGTTCTGGCTCAGGCCATCTTTCATGGGACACTATAATGCTGCAGGTTGAGCTGCTTTATTTGGTGCCTGATGGGTTACTACAGCCTCATTATAACATTTCAGTGGTCATTTGCTGTAGAATATGGTCTCTCACTGGAGGTCAAAGGAGATTACTGCTGAGCACTTGGCTCTGAAGAGAGCATGGCTGCCTGCGCGGACAGCCGGGTCAACAGGAGGAGTGCTGGCGATCCAATTAGGAATAAAGCTGTAATACATAATACTGCAGGACATAAAAGGAACTCTGGGCCGAATACTCTGTTGCCCTTTAGGAAGTAGATGCCTGAGTGACCTCTGTTTCCATCTGCAAGGTGTTTCATTTTTTCCCCCCCATTTTGATATTAATGGATCCTTTGAAATCATTGAGCTGGATGTTTCTTTACCAAGTGACAAATTACCTGTAAAAAATCTTACTAAAAGCTCCTTCCAGAGTCAGAGAATTGGTTTCCAGATATCTCAGCACTTCCTCCATCTTCTCAAAGACAGCAGTTCTCCAGGACTCCTTGTTCTTTAAGGTACTTGAAGTACCCAACAACAAGGGAGTACATCTTGTCCATGACGATGCGCAGCAATGTAGGCAAACCACGGAGGTTAGCTGACATTATTCTGTTAACCTCATGCGCTCAGGACCAGGATTACTCACTGTTGACAACGTTTCTGCTATGGTGCATTACACCACAGTGGCCCAGGGGTCAAGAGTTGTGGAGAGATGTGTGCCAGTAAGAGCAGGAACTCTTTAGGTTATCTGTGTATCTAACTCCTTGCCTATGATTAAGGTATATTTGAAAGAAACCCGTGGAACGAAAGATGTCCACTGTTCAAAGAGCTGTCTGAAGCACTCACATAGCTGATACATCGATAGTATGCGGAAAACGTGTGCAGTGAGCAGAGTGCTAAAGGATACCCAAGGAACAGAGGCAAAAGCTTTTTATTATATATATATATATTTATATGCAGCCTCCTGCTTTGGAAAGTCAAGAATACTTTCAAATTAAGTCCTCTGGCTCTGAACTGCCTTCAGGACTGCTTGATTTATGGTGCTGTGTGTGAGCTGCTGACAGATAACAACTTCAGCTGACCACATGTACCCTTTCTTTGAGATGTGATCAAAAATGCATGTTTGAACTTGTGCAATCATCCATTTCATCATTAATGACTGCAATAGGTGGAGCCTTAATAGTGACTTCGGGCTGAAGTTTTTCTCTTTGCAAACCGGGCATGTAAACTGCCTGATGCTGACACTGCCGAATGCTGGAGCTTTGTTCTTCTCTTTGCTCCTTGGGAAGTCATGCACAAAGAGGGGGTGCAGGGTTTTGACCCCAGCATATTTGCAGCAGTACACATGCAAACTCAATCCCTGGCCCCATCTATTCACAGTATTGTTAATTTGTGGGAGCTACTCAGAGAAACCTCCTCTGTCTCTGGGCATCTAGAAGCCTGCTCTGATTTCTTTATGCCTTTCCCTTAGGTGGAGACAAGATTTACAAGATTATGGAGAAGCTCCTCTCCCCAGCTTTGGAGGTCTTGCTGAACTTGGTGTTTTACAACTGAAATCCTCATCGTTTGCGATGCTGATTGTCATTCATCCACCCGTGAGCTAAGGAAGTGCTATTACTCCAGGCACCCTCCTTTTCTCTTCCTGAGCTGTCTCTGAAGTGCAACCTTATCCTCCTGCTCTTTCCTTGTATGTGAGAGTAGCCCATGAACCAGAATACACGGAAGAATTGTGTGTTCAAGCTCTGAATAGATGCCCACTGGTATCTCAATGTCCTTCCTTGGCAGCTAGACCTGTCACTTTACAGAGTGCAGTGTCATCAGAGATAACTTTAGGGACTAGCATCACTTTTTTTATCTTTCAGAGGTAAAGTGGGAAGGCACCTTAGCTATTTTAGAAGGATCTGTGGAGCCCTATCGCTTTCTGATGATATAAATACTTGTACTGGCATCTCACATCCCAACTAGTGGGTGAGAGATAATGTTAAAAAACCCCGGAATTTCCCCTTAATTGGAAAAAAGAATTTGAGAAATACAAAAACTTTGCAAAACTTGGAAATGATATGGAAAGACTATGAATTCAAACACACAAAAGAAAACCACAAACTTCTCAGGGTTTACATCTATATTCACCTTGCCATACTCCAGCTTTTAGGCTCACCTCTGAATGATACCCTGAATTTGTCCCTGGCTCTCTGCTAGGGCTCACAGCCTCTTGCCAGTGCTCCTGCACTGCGTATGAGATGCACTTGATTTTGCTGGAGCCACACAGTGGGGCTCTTATCCCACCTGACAGTAACATGCCTCCATGAACCAAAGCTGAGGATGGCTGGGCCCTTCCTGCAGCTGCATTTCATGGCAAACACATCCCTAATTTGTAGCTCTTTTTGACCCCCTCGAGGTGTGTTCAGCACTGCAGTGTCTCAGGCTTGTCCCATCTGCAGAGTTGGTGACCCCTGTGGACTCTAGCTGATTGCATCTCTGCTACCCATTTGGGTACAGCCAGCAGTTGAGGTTCTCTTGCTGTCCATCCCTGTCCATGCAGGAGGCAGCTGAGCCTCCCCATTATTTGGGGCGGGGGGAAGAAAAATCTAGATTTAGATGCTGGCCCCAGCAAGGAGCATCTTCAAAGTGCCTGGGAATAACCCTGATCTGAGCTTGGAGGAGCCCAGCTCCCTGTGGTTGCATCCTGTTTGATGGGATGGTGCCTGTGCACTGGCCTTCTCTGGACTTACCAGCAAGATATAGCTTCTCCTTGGACAGCTGTGTTTGTTCATCTCTTCCCAGGCTTTATAAAATCCCAGCAGCCTCCTGTGCTGAATAGCAGCCCAGCAGCCTGGTGAGCATTGCTGCAGCCTTGCATGGTTCCAGGCGGCACCACCTTTCAGGGAGGCAGGAGCAAAATTTTTGGGTAATGCAGCTGCTTGGATTGCCTATACTTTTTCCCTGCCTCTGTCCCTTTGCCTACCTTCTTCCTATTGCCAGGGAACTGCTTGCAGAGGTGATTCTGCGAGCCTGTGCAGGAGCCCCATGTGTGTGGGTCCCACCACCCCGTGCTGGCACAGGTAGCTGCGGGGGGACAGCACTGCCGCCTACCAAGGGTTAACTTGCCCTTCAGTGCAAGACACAGTGAGAAGTTTGCAAGAACATTACCCATGCCATATGCTGAGGATTTAGCTTTATAATCATCTTGGCTTTAGCAGCAAAGCTGGAAAGGGAAGCATTTTTGTGTTTATTATACATAAGAAGATCTCGGTGGTTAAGAATATACAGGGCTGAAAATGGAAAAAAAACCTTTTGATAAGCCTTAAAGATTTAAGAGATGGAATCTGCATCTGTGTTACCAAAAATATCTGTGTTAAACCTGCCTGGTGGGATGGGCGAAGCACATGAGCAGTGACACCCCCACTGCGGTGCAGCATTTGCCCAACGCTACCATTAGTCAAGCAGGTGTCAAACTCCACTGTTACTTTGCAGGAGCATCAATCCATTCAGCCTGCAGTATCACTTTCAAGCTGAATCTAAGCCCTGCATGTTTGTTTTTACTTGCTATTTTCTTCTCTAAAGGAATCCTTATTTTTTTCTGGGACAATCCCCTGGAGAAGCACACAGGTGCCAAGAGCACATGAGGAAATGAAAAAGGTGGTTGAATTTTATTAGTCCCCGTGTGGTCCCATGGCCCATCCAGCTCCTGCTCTTCCAGGGCTGCACTGATGCATGTTGTACCTGGCATGGCACTGTGGGATGTTGCAGGTCCCAAACCCACGTTGCCTATAGGAAAACAGCACAGTATGGATGTCCCATTCCAAGTCTTACCTGGAGACATACCTGGGAGCTCCAGGGTCCCCATTGCTTCAGGTTGGAGGGCTGTGGTGGCTGCAGCATGTCCAGAGCTGTGCTTCCAGGGATGTTCATGCTCCATTAAACTGAAGTACTGTTTACACGATGGCTGCTTGAGAAATCCAGGGATCCCGGTGTGTATTTATTCAAATGCGTGTCATCCAAACAGAAGGGCTAACTGCTGCAAATGAGAATAAACTCTAGCGCGCTGTGGCTGTTGATGACAGAGG
Source organism: Eurypyga helias (assembly GCF_000690775.1). Classification (NCBI taxonomy): domain Eukaryota; kingdom Metazoa; phylum Chordata; class Aves; order Eurypygiformes; family Eurypygidae; genus Eurypyga; species Eurypyga helias. Next base: position 15,090 of record NW_010256888.1, on the reverse strand, counting down.
CATTTTTATGGATGTGCTTGAAGAACAGTTCCCCTTGTCTGTGGGATGCTCAGGGCAGCTGCGGTTGCCCCTGGGTGGTGGCACAGGGTGGCTTGGCAAACAGTTTCCGCAAGCAAATAGCCATAAAAAAATGGAAAAACCTCACACTTCCATTGTAAGCTTTGTTGTAAAAGTCTTGTAACATGGCCTGGCTCCAGCAATATGTCTCATTTTTCTTTTCCACACTTGCTCCTCTGCCAGACGATTTGTCTTTTAAAAATTCATTCAGGCCTTAGATGTGGCCTCATGCCAAGGTACAAGTTGCTAGGTGCTCTGGCTGCTTTAATAACTCAAACGGGATTAAAGTTCAAGGGCAAGGGTTTGGCACTTTCTGAAAATCAGTTCCCTCTTGACTTGGTCACCCAAAAAGCAGGGGTATGTGAAATAAAAAAGAAAGAACCAAAGCCTTAGGGTAGAGTTCCTCCACTAGGACATAGTGGTGAAAAAGCAAACCAAGTGGTAGCAAGTAATTCTACCCTTCAGCCCCTTGCCTACTTGCTTCAGGGGTTCATATATCCAGTGGTAATTTTTTACAACATGTACTCATTATAGACCTGTTCCTCCCAGTTTTTTACTGTCCTGAAGTTGTTCACTGCAGTCTGGGACACTGACCATGGGACCCTTGTGTGAATGTGTGAACTGGCTGCACATCCCAGTTGTAACTGAATCCATTTTGGCTAGTTTGGGTCTGGGTTTAGTCTACTCCCACGTATTTTGGTGTGAGATCAATAACTGAACAATTGCTGCTTTCACTGTCTCATCCCAGGGTACAACTTTTCTGATAAATTTGCTACTCCTCCTCTTTCCATGCTTGCAACAACCCAGGCTGAGTTGCCATCGGGAGAAATGGAGCTGATTCTGTTATCTTTCTCAGTAACCCTGATTAAAGACATGTGGTCAAAGATGACTGTACCTCCTCTGTGTGCTAAAATCCACCCCCAATAACTCACGCAGACATCACATCAAAGTTGCTAGGGAAATCTGCCACTGAGAGATGCTAAAATGCAAACAGAGCCCCTGCATTTCATCATTCATAGCAGGTAAGTGCAGGAGATTTTCACTTTGTAAAATCTGGCTTATAACATTTAAATGCAGAATGTTAAAATCTACTCCAGGCCTGCCCAAGAGGTGAAGTCAGGGAAAGTGTGTGAGGGACAAACAATAACCCTCTGATGGGTTTTCCTCCCTGTCAGCGATGATGGTAAACCCCACTGGTGATGTTGCCACATCAGCAATGGCAAAGAGTTGTCAGGTTTGGCAAAAAATTCTGCTGCCTTCTCCTTGGGAACCACAGCCCTTCCTCCTCTTCCAGACAGAGGAATACAAGGACATGAGTCTGGCCAAGAAGACCTGCTCTGGCCAGCCTCAGCACCTGCAGCCTAGCCACTGCCCATGGCTCTTCCTAGCCCTGTGGCCAGCCCTGGGGACCCTGCATGAGGGGCACATCCAGACCACCATGGTCATGGCTCCAGCATCTCTATTCATGTAGAGCATGACCCCTTGGCCTCTTTGAGCAATACTGGCAATGCTTGGTGGCTTGTTTTGAATTGAGGAAGGATGACCCACTGGGGACTGGATAGGGAAGGTACCTGATGGCAGTCATGCCTTCCAGCAAGGATGGGAAGATGTTTTTCTTCCTAACATCAGAAGTGTCTGGCTTCTCTGCCACTCAAAACTTCCACCAGCAGGAAATGTAGCATGCTAGAAATGTCCTTTTTGGGGTTGGTCTATCAGTTGCAATGGAGCAAAGCATGTGCTAGAAACACTCTTCCCTTTTCTTTCTGTGGGTGTGTAGCCAGATCTCAGCTGTGGTGGCATCTAGGAGGAGGGAGAGAGGAAGGTGGTTGGGGAAGGCCCTTTCAAGTAGCCTAGGAAGAGCAAGTCCCTCCTGAGCACTGGTCTCTCCGGCTGTAACCTTTCCATGCCACCTTTCATTTATACCCTACCTGTTGCCCCTGTCTCTGAGCCCTGTGGTGAGCCAGTTATCTCTGCTGGCTTGGGTCCTAGTAAGGGGAAAAGGCACGTGAAATGCCCATCACATGCCTGGTCTTGCAGTATCTCCTTCCCCCACATGCAAAACTCTTGCAGAACCATGAATGTGCCCATACAGACAGCACAGTGGAGTAGGCTGACCCTAGAGTGAGATTAAGTTTCTTTTGATAAAGGCTGGGCATGTGTTTTGTTTTAAAGCAAAACTTCTGAACCAAAAAATTAATTTTTTCATTTCGCATTTATTATCGTCTACTTTATTTTTTACGTAAGTTCCATATTATGGTCAAGCTTGAATTCTCTGTGTTAGCTCCATTGTGTTGCTCTCTATCATTTTACTGAACAGTATAAATTTTAAGTGACATTTTTTTGGACATATTTCTGTGAGGTCTGAGTTTCACTGAGAATGACTTCTCTACTGTTTTGGGTCCCTCATTCATACTGGGCAGAACTGACAGAAGTAAGTTTAATAGTCAAGTTGGGTATGCCTTTCTCAAATTGTGTATTGCTTTTTTTCTGGTTGACTTGACATACAGTCCTTTGGTATCTTTGAATCCCCTCACTGAAATCGTTTGCTGGGGATATAATGTCCCCAAAAGGTCATAAACTTCTGCGAAGTTGGTATGAGTTCCTGGGAGGGTGCTGTGAAAGTCTTAATCCTAGTCAATGAACCAGAGCCAAGCATATATTAAATCATCACATGAATTTTGCAGGTGACACAAATTAGTGCACAGGGACAAGTCAGTTTTTACAGGATGATCTGATTTACTTGACAATAGGGGCTGCAGGGAACATGTATTTTAATATAGCCAAATGCAAGGTTATATTTCTAGAAAGAACATAGCTTGTACCTGTGAAGTGAGGGGCTGTACCCTGAACAAACCTGGGACAGGTGTGAGGATGTTGGTGAGAACCAAGTGAACGTGCAGTGCAGTGACTGAAAAACTGGTAATAAGCAGTAATAAACAGTGAGATACAGAGAAAAATAACGATGGTCTCATGCAGAATGTTTTACAGCTATTTTGATTTATTTGCAACAACGTGTTAGTCCACTCAACCAATCGAAGAAAGATAAATAAATTGCTCATGAGTGTTTGGAAGATCACTCTGGAGATTTCCATTGCTTCTGCTATTTTTAATTCTTTACAGTGACATCTCTGACATATTCCTCCTTGCTTTTCTTTTCTAACACAAGCTCCACACACATTTGTAAATGGTGACTCATTGCCTCTAAATGTGTTCTCTTCAGTTTCTCTCTTCCTAGGAGAAGACCTTTCTTTCTTCCAAAGAATTGACCAAAACTGGAATTTCCCATCAGGCTTTGACTGCTTCAGGTAAGATTTACCTGAAAGGCAAAATGTTTCTGTTGCCAGTTTCCTTGGGGAGGCTGCAGCAGCCCAAAGGTGTGTGTGCACACACATCTCTCCAAAGCTCCTTAGCCCCTCATGGCGTTGAGGGCTTCCATGGTTGTGCCTGTGCTCTGGCCTGAACATCTGCTTAAGCTGTTGCTATATTTCAGACCTGCTTCATCTTCAGGTTGCACAGGCACAAGCTCAGGGATGTCTTCATGCAGCACGTAGAGGAAAGGGAGGGCTCATGCAAGTGTGAACCCATCACCCACCAGTGTGGCTCACTGCCTTACCACCATCCGTTTCCTTTCTGGCAACACCACAGGAAAGCAGCACCCTTCCTCCATGGCCTCTTCATGGCATACTGGGTGCTCAGTGCAAGATGCCCAGCTCAGCCTCACATGTCCTCCAGGTAGCATGGAACCAGGCCACAGAGCACATCAGGAGGACGTTGGCTCCTTGGCCTGACCCGCTGAGCTTGGCATGGGCAGAGCCCAGGCTGCCACTGCTTCAGGTGGTGTTGGTCTGAACTCCTCAGTGCTTCTGGATGCTTCTCAGTGTCTGTGGCACAGATTTTCTCTGAGCACCCCGTAACCTTGGTCTCATGGACAGGTGCTCTCTCTGCAGACAGCCCCTCCTGGCTAAAGGACCTGCTGCAGGTGGGTTTTGCTGGTAGGTTGATTCTCCCCCTCTACTCTGCTCTCGTGAGACCCCACCTGCAGTTCTGTGTCCAGCTCTGGGGCCCCCAACTAAGAAGCATATTGACCAGTTGGAGTGAGTTCAGAGGAGGCCATGGCGATGTTCTGAGGGCTGGAGCCCCTCTGCCATGGGGACAGGCTCACAGAGTTGGGCTTGTTCAGCCTGGAGAAGAGAAGGCTCTGGGGAGACCTTAGGGCACCTTCCCGTACCTGAAGGGGGCAAACAAGGAACCTGGGGGGGACTTTTTACAGGGGCAGGGAGTGACAGGACAAGGGGTAATGTGTTTAAATTGAAAGCAGGGAGATTGAGATTGGACATCAGGAAGAAATTCTTCCTGGAGAGGGTGGGGAGGCACTGGGACAAGTTGCCCAGAGAAGCTGTGGATGCCCCATCCCTGGAAGTGTCTAAGGCCAGGCGGGATGAGGCTTTGAGAAACCTGGTCTAGCAAAAGGTGTTCTTGCCCGTGGCAGGGGGCGTGAAACTAGATGGTCTTTAAGTTCCCTTCCAACCTAAGCTGTTTTGGGATACTAAGACTGTGGTGAGCCTGGTGGACTCTGGGTTGCAGAGCACCCTGTGATGGTGATGAGAGCATTGCCTGTAGACCTGCCACATTTGAGGACTTGTTTGGGCATGGGGGCCTAAGCGTGTGTGAAGGTAAATGCAAGGGTGGGAGGGGATGGAGGGCTTTGGACACATCAGTTTCTTGGGTCTTTTCACTCCCACTGGAGCAGCAAGGTGAAGTGCAGGCAGGGATGTGGGCAGGTACAAAACTAGCACAAGGGTGGGTGTTACAGCAGAGCTAGACTCTGCTCCGTGCTGGAAGGGCTTTGCTGTGACAGCATGAGAGGGAGACCTAAGCAGGAAAAACACTTCTGTACCCTTGGCCCCAGAAGCTGTGACTGAAATAACAATAAATTAAAACCACAGGTAAAATGACATATTTTCTGAAAAATGGCATATTTTCTACTACATTCTGGACAGTGAGAAGTGGGTGTACAGCTCCAGTTAAAAGCAGTGAGCACCGTTCAGCCTTGAACATAGCTCCGGGCATGACACACCAGTGATGGACGTGGCAGGCACCTGGGTGTGCAGGGGCTGCTGGTGTGGTCAGGCGTTGCGGGGGCTGGTTAAACATGAGCTGCTGCAACACCTCTGCGTATCGCAGGGAGCAGACATGCACTCCTACCTCAGCACATGCCAAAAATCACAGTGGTTCCGGCTGTCTGCTTTTTATTTCTGAAACAGCCATCAGTCATCTTCTGCCTGGCTGCTGCATGCTTTCTTCTCCCCTGACACTTCCACTGTGCTGTCCCTCCCTATCCATTCCTCCCTTCCCCCTCTGCTGGTATAATATTAATTTCACAAAGATCCCTATCTACGCTGAGTGGGGAAAAAAAAATATTTTAGAATTTGCACATCAAAAGAAGGCCACGTCTGCTATCGGGAGAATTAATAAGAATTAAGAACCTTTCAAAAGCTGTGCAGCCCAATTTTTGAAATGGAACCAATTAAAAATATTCTTGAGCTGGAAATGCTCATGTGCTCAGTCCAGGCTAAATAGGCCCTTTTGGTGATGAAAGAAGCTCTTTCCCCAGCTCAGACAACAAGGAAAACATCCAACAACCAGTTTCCTAGGGAAGAACAGACAGAAATTTATGACTGGGAATACCCTTCCCATGAGCTGCACGGAATTATCTGGTAAGAGAATAATGCGAAGAGAATTGTGGGCACTGGCATGTGACAAATTAAGAAACCAATTTGTTTATAGGGTGCAAGAGCAGGAAAATAATCCTTTGTGATACGTCTTCAAGTAGGGAAAAAAGAAAATACCTGTCAGTCTCTGAGAACAGGGGCTTTGTTAAAAGCAAAAAGGATATTCTGGCAGATGCTGTGCTCTAGTTTATTATTATTATTTACCTATTTAGAGAAATGGAGCTGGTTACTAAAGCAGCTTTTCATGATCTCTGCCTTGCTCCAGGGCAGGGCAGGAATGTTGGGCAACAGGAGGAGGGATATGGATGGAACTCGGGGAAGAAGGAAGAAACATGCAGTCCTGGAGCAGCACTGGCATCCCCTTCTTCTGCTCTTCGCTGCAAGAGTATGAAATCAGAGTATATCTGGTTTGGAGGTGTCTACTTCTGAACTGACCATCCTGGGATCTCCTGATTGGCAACAACACCTCTGTATTCTTGGTGGAGTTTAGGACACGATTCACCTGAGATGAAGGTGAGCTGTACATCACTGCCCGTCCTGGGCCATGCTCATGGCCATCTCCAAAAGGAACTGGGTGCTGTGCATGGATGGAGATACCCACATTGGAGACTCCTCCTTCACTCACCTTGAGAGATGCTGCTGCTGATTTGGGACTCCTGTCCAGCACTTAGCTGCACCACAAAGCACCAGTCCAGCATCAGACCATGCTGCTAAATGAGATGTTTCCTAATGCTTTCAAGGAAGTCATGGGAAGGTGTGCTGAATGTCTGCCTTGCGCTCTGCTTTGACCTCTGGCAGAGAGTCGTTGTATTCTTATCTCTCCTCAGCATCTGGGCACCTATAGGTGCTGAACCAGTGGCAGATCTTACCACCCCTACCTACCCTTGCTGTTCCCCCTATTTCCTTTCATTGCACTCAAACCTTTCTCTGATCTGCATTTTTTGGCTCATATCAAGAGCTGTAACTCTTCCTCTCCTCACCCCTGCCCACGCAGCATATTCCTGATTCAGGCAGATGGGAGACCTCATGCGCCATGGTCAGGCTGCCTTGGCCTGGCCCCATATTACCCCCAATGGTATCTACTGGGTAGTGTGATGGCTGGGAGGTTTGAGGTGACCCAGGCTGCACCTCTGTCTCCTTTCTCAGCACTACGACCTGGAGCTCTGCAGATCCAATGCTTGGGAAAGGGCACAGGATAGCAGGGAAGGCATTGAACAGGGCACCAGCATGTGGATGTGTCCCAGCTAAGGAGTTTACTCTTTCTACCTGTTGTGCACGTGCCTTCATATGTGGGACCAGCTTCAAAACATCTTCCTGCCTGAAGAGGAGCTCTGAGTTTGCTTTGGCAGCACGGCTGATTGCTGGTCCCCTTCTTCCCAGCCGGAATGACTTGTCTGAGGCTCCCACCTCCTGCTCAGTCTGTGTACAGGCGATGACCCCCCTGCAGTGCCTGCTGATCTCCCTCCGGCTTCCCCCTGCTGCTCACACATCTGCTCCCCGAAGCGGTCCATCACATATCTCCAGGGGGTGACCAGTGGGGACCAGGGGACGCCATGAGTGCTCCTTGCTCATTTGCACAGTGCTGGCTCCAAGCTGGAGGGCTGTGGCTTGCTGTGCCTGGCTTGGGGGGGGATCCCCCACTGTGCCACCCCCCTGCCTGCTGCCTGGGGTTAGCAGAGCTGCCATGGCCAGTGTCAGGGGAGCGTTGCAACCACTGCTTCCCTGGCAGCGGGTCCTACCAGCCCTGCCAGCTCCTGTCACTTCTCCCAGAACTGCCGATGCAGCTTTGTGCGTCTGGAGCTCAGGGGCCCATTTTGGAAACGATGTTTTGCCAGCAGCTCAGCAGGGGACTTGGCTGTGATTTCATTCCTCTGCAGCCAAGGCACAATTCCTGCTTGCACAGATGGCCCGTCACCCGTGCACCCCAGCCTGTGCCCCTCTCCTCCCCAGCAACCTGTCCCCATGGCTGCCGGCAGCAGGCGAGTCTCAGGGCCAGACCCCAGGCTCGGCAGAGGTGGCTTCTCACCTGCCCGAGACCTGAGTTCCTTCAGGTGGAGCAAGTTGGAAATGTGGGCAATGAAGATGGGTCTTCCCTAGGGTCCCCTTTCGGCATCTGCGGCCTGATCTCAGACCTTTGTCCCCTTGGTGGGCTGCGCAGCAGGGAGGGGTGCTGCCCACCATGGGCTGTGGTGTGCACACACCGCAGGTGGTAGGGACGGTTGGTACATCACGCGGGGGCCCTTGGAAAGGAAAAGAAAGTTCTTTTCCTGGTTACTGCCCATTATGCTATGGAAGGAGTAGAAACCCAGCAGAGTATTAGTAACACAGCTTTTAGAAATAGATGTAGCATAGCATAGCACAGCACAGCATAGATCTTTTGCGCCGTAGAAAAGAATCCATTTGCTCTGCTCCTGGTGTGCAGCTCCTAACATTGCACAGGTCACCCAAGAAAGGGAAAAGGGTGAAGAATGGTAAGGCAGCTTCCTGCCTCCCTGCTCATCCTAACCCTCGCCAGCAGAGACTGGGCAGAAATGCCCCAGAAGGGTATTACCCACATATTCATTCTGGTCACACAGAGGATGCAAAAATACCACATTTCTCTCTGAGGGGATTGCCTTCATGTTGAATGAAATTGCTATCTCATTTTAGACTGTGACTGGCAGTAGACTCAGTGCTGGACTGGGCTGTGGGACCAGTGCTCCCGTCTACTTGTAGAAGTGCACATAGATCAGAAAGCGCAGTGAGCTTTTAATAATATGTCTACACACAGCCTGTCTGTGTGGCTCTTTACACTTTCTGTTGTTCCAGGAAGATAACACTTCACAGAAGCTATAAAAGACACATCATATCTCAGTGACACTTTGGGACAATGCAGGATACAATTCAATTAAATGCAAAATCCAAAAGAAGCCTGACGGAGTTTCAGGTGCTTTTGAATTCGTCACTTTTCAATTTTTATTGAAATTCCCCAGAACCAAATATCCAGAGGTCATTTCAAAAGCTACCGTGAAGAATGTGCCAGAGGAGTTTTCATCAGGGACCTTGACTTGTGTTATGATAGAAAACTCTCTCCATGAGTCTGAAATTTGGGACCAGCAGAAATGTTTCGTTGAGTAATTACACCCACCTGTATCTTCATCACATATTTTGATTTTTCTGGAGCTGATGTTGAGTCTGAACCAATGTGCATGCTGGTGCCAGCAGTGTTTATTTCAATTTTGCCACTCTCCCCGTCTCCTGTCATTTTGTGATTAAACGCCTTCGGTACCCAGGGAAAACCTCCTCTCCATAGGCTGTGATGATAATTAACATTTCATTTTCAGATAGCACAGGGCAGTAACTTAAACTCTTTTATTTCATATGCACTGATGAAATTCACTTAGATTTTCTGTTGTATTTGGAATACTATGTAATGGGAAAATCTCTGTGCTTTCCACCAAGGCAAAGCCCTAAACTCATTGCAGGGAAATCTAATCCTACATTTTACATTTAAATGCTTTTCAGGAAAAGCCTACTTGTTTCATAGACTATCCCTAAGACTAAGTGTATAGTGGGTTTTGGATGATGTATTACAGTATCATAAAATCCATGCTACCAGCACAATACCTATTACAGTACCTGAAAAAAAACCTGTATTGGCTGCAGTATTGATTATCTTCAATATTAATTGCTTTAATTTACTGAAGACACATTTACAGTAAAGAAGGGGAAGTTGTTAAAATGTTGTAAGTCTGCGACTACCTTGTGGAGTACATACTGTACGAGGGCAGATCCAACCCCTGATTCGACTGACTTTTTAACAGGTAAGTTTGGTATCAAAGAAACAAAAAAGATTGTGGGGCAGGAAAATACCAGCTGGCTGAATTTGCTAAGGAGTGGAGGACAAGGACTTGTTAATGTTGAAATTCAGCCCCAGGAATATTGGTAGACTGATAATGAAAAACATCTCCCTTGAAAACCACCTGCTGACTTTATTTAATGGTCATTTATTCCTTGGCTCCTGTTGATCTGGTGAGCTGTTGGCCTCTTCTGCACCATGCTGAGACTCACTTTTATTCTAAAAGTAAAAAAAAAAAAAAAAGAAAGCCTTGGAAGCCAAATATTCCTGCATGAAGCCATTCACATTTAATTGAGCTACCAGATCCTCCATCCTCTCCCTGAGCCCAGTAATGTGCAGAGGAGCTCACTGAAATCCTGTGGGCTCACTCCCACCACGCTGGCTTTCCACAGGCAACCACTGGTTTGGCCCCAGAGGTTTCAGTAAATGGGAGATTTCATCACGAATTTGTTCTGCAGCCAATTAAAACTGTTATTCCTGTTTCAATGCCCCAGGCAAGCAGCATTAAGTTTTCATTCTGCTTATGGTTTCCAGTCCCCCACTCTTGTTGAGTTGTCCGGAGGCAACGTGTGGAAGGAGGAGGTTGTTTATGAGGCCCATGTGCCGACTTATCCACGCTCAGCTCATTTCTCCTTTGACACAGGGTGTTTCCCAGCTGCTGCTTTGAGTGTGTGGTTTAATGCTGTGACCTCCTAACACAGCTCCAGGAAGCCTCTGCTAGGACAGTGAAGCAGAAATTTGAATGCCGGACCCTTGATCTTAGGAACAAGAAGAATTTGTCAGCCCTTCTGGCCAAGGATTAAAATCTGTGCAGATGCGATGAAGTCTTGAATCTGACAGAGCCCTGCAGTTGGTCTGTTTGGACCTTCTCCTACAGAGAAGCCAGAAGAGGTTTTTACATCCAAAGCCCAAGGCCTCTTAGAATAAAGCCTATAATATTTCATTTATAAATAAAGCCATCTCCAAGGAGCTAGAGAACAAAGATGGAATAGCAATAGAGTTATGTGTATATATCTTCATCATTCCTGCAGGTGGTTGCCTGCTCCCAGGCTGGGCTTCACGTAACACTGGGGCTTTCCTGCTTGCAGCGAACTCTGCACATCTCAGCCTGTCTCTAGGATGGATTTTCCTGCCACTTCTTAGCTTTATTTTCTGCTCCTTGGTCTTGTCAGTTGTTGCTTGGTCTTGCTTGGAGCCTCTTGTCCTCCTGCACAGTGCCTCCAAGTCCTGAACCCTCCCATTCCTAGTGCTCAGCTGATCCCTCCCTTCATCCCTCCCTCCGAGCCCTGCCAGACCTGCTCAGACTCCCAACAAAAAGGGAGCACAAAAATCTCAGCACAGATAAAAAAATCCCCATCCATCACAGTGGGATATGTGGAGTCTGGGGAGGATTCTCAAGAGGAGGGGCATTTGAAGCATGAGGAGCTGCAACCATCTTTGTTCAAACACAAGCTAAGACCCTGGACCGCTGCATCTGCTGCATCGTTGAATTCACTATCAAAACCTGCAGGAATGGTGTTGCAGCTTGTACAGGAGTTTTACACTGGCACCGGGTGATGATAATATTTCAGGGTAAAGGTGGGTCCGTTTCTCAAAGGATAGGCGATACATATTTATCCTTCGAATAAATAGTTCAGTCTCACTAATGCAGATGCTTACACCACTTCAGTTCTCCAGTTGCTCACTGGCAACTTATTTAAAAATCATTCTCTGGTGATTAATGTCGTGTAATATTAGAAAGACAACCAGCTGCTGAGATGTGTACATTAAATCTGCAGATTTGTTCTAATTAGCATAAGAACCATTATTGGGTAGTTGAAAAGATGTTAATCTCTTCTTCCTCTGGTGCAGGCAGTTCTGAACCACAATGTCAGGCAGACACAAGGAAGGAGGAGGGTGGCATTTGGGAGAAAGTATACTTTATACACATCAAATTTTCATCCAAAAAGTGTGCACACTGAGCATTTGATTTTCTTGTTCTAGTGATGCACAGTGAGCCAGTTTTATTGTCAAAAGCCCATAAAGGCACTTTGGGAGAGATAAAACCCCTTTACTGAAGTTGGAGCTAGCTATAATGCTACATGTGCTGTCATAGCTGGGTGTGCATGCTGTCCATCGTTACGGCTCGCATGGTAAGCTGTAACACGTTAAAATTGCTAACTTGACCAACCTTGCTAATGTATCTCTTCTTGGCAGAGTCTATAAGAAATTCATGATCATGAAAAGTCCTACAGCTGCTGCTGAGGACAGACCTGTAAACTCCAGAGTCCTTCAGATGTCTCCAGGAACTTGACCAGTGCCTTTGAACACCGGTGAAATCATGTCATAGTGCTTGGGCAGGTTGGGGCTGGATGCACCTGTAAGTTGAAATTCTGCTGTTGATGTTCCTCTAGCTGGAGACACTTGGAGCAGCAGGGATGCAAGAGCGCCCTGACAGAGCGGAGTCCACAGGAACCCAGGAAAGGCTCTCCATTTCTTCTAACACTGTCTCAGTCACCTCTCTGATGTCCCAGGTTTTATACAAGCATTTAAAGCTCAACCAAGGGTGAGGCATTCAAATCTACTGGAGTGTCTTCAGCCATGCCTTTTCCATCTGTTGAGGAACTTCCCTACCAGTTGGTTTACAAGCTATGCCTGTGGCAGTAGTGGAGATGTTCTCAAGCCCCATTTCAGCTACTGTACAAAGCAGGACTGTGGTTTGCCAGGGCCAGGGCACAGGCAGGTGGCTTCTCATTGCCGGGGTCTGGGGACATCTAAATTCTAGTCCTGCTCTGGATGTTGTACAAGAACAGAAGGACCAATCCATCATTGCTGGGACAGGTTAATCTGATTTATCAAGTCTCAGCTGGCAGACTGAAGAGTAATTTCTTCTTGCTGAAAATGTGGAGAAGTCATATGTGCTTGGACATCCAGACAGGATCTCACTTTATCACTTAAGAAGCCATTAAGCAGTTGAGCAACTGGGTTCAGCTTCATATCCACAAGGTGAGGGTGCTGTCTGTGTTCCCTGGTTGCAGGAGCAAACACCAGCGCAGACACGTTCAAAGGACAAACACCATGTCCCTGGTGCATCTGCCCAGCTTCTCCATGGTGGAGCATAGTGGCCCACCCAAGAAATGTCTACCATGGGGAAAGGTTGCTCTGCAACAGCCATGACTTAGGTGTGAAAGTCCCAGATGGGTCTGGACTGAAGGCTCCCTGGTCTACTGGGAGTCCTTCCAGGACTATGGATCCTTTTCCCCCTCTTTCTCAAACACAGCAGCTATGGTCAACCCTAGTCTGGGAGAGGGATGTAAAGTGGTTGTTGCAGTCATGGCCAAAAGAGAGAGGACATGCTGACAAAGGTCTGAGGCTCCTTGGCTCTCTTCCTGCCCCATCACAGCTTTTCTGTGTGACTTCAGGGACATCCCTCAAAATCTTTCTTCCTCATCATCTGTGTCTGTTTTCAAAACCAGGCACTTTCCTATTTTACTGACATTTCTATAGTGGCTTTGCCTCCTTGGCTAGTGAGAGCTGAAGTAAAGGAACTTTTGTGCAATATGCTTCTTGCTCATCTAAAAGCAAGTAATCAAGAAATGCAAGACAAGGGTGAAGGAAGAGGCAGAATTACAAGAAATGTTGTGGAAAGACTGTGTAAATATAGAAATCAGTAGTTGATGAGTTGATCCAGACCATGTTGTTGATATTCCCCTATGCGATGTCTAATTTTAATGCTAAGTTTTCACTGCTTCCAGTGACATAATTAACAATTGAATGCTTTAATAATGATATTTGCAGTTGACTTTGTATGTGAGGGGAGGATATGTCAGTGACCCCTTGGTCCAGTGGTCACTTGGGCTAGTGGCTCCTTGCCAGAAGGTAATCCCCCTCCACTTTCTTCAAGAAGGGAGCAAAAGAAAGGAGGGTCCTCTTCTTTCTTCCTTGGTCCCTTCTCCCCCTCTGCACAAGTCTCAAACCACTGAGTGCCATTTCGGATCTGAGCTGGGCGGGCACAAGCAGTCATTCCAACAGAGCTATGCCGGCAGGATCATTTTCTCCGTCTATGCATTACTCACAGTTACAGCTCCCTGTTTCAGCTGTTTCTCCACAATAAACCCCACAGTGATTTATGACCATTGAGGATTGCTCTCTATCTTATATTTGTTTTTAAGCACGGCCCCAGCTCTGCCATCTATTGCTGTGTGTGACCGTGTTCCCACTCCAGGTTGGTTTCCGTGACCCTGGGGAGCTTTGCTGGCTCTCCTCCAGTCCCCACGCTCGCCTCCTCACCCAGGTGATGGGCTCTGATGTGCTGGTTCTGGTTGTCTGAGGGTGGTGCAGTGTGGACTGACAAATGTCCCCAGAAAAAGATTAAATACTAAGGAAACGCTTTGACAGACACGAATTGTTCGTTGTTTATATCTAGAAGACAGTTTTCCTCCTAAAAGACAATGTGGTCATGTTGAACTCCAAATCTACTCCTCTGACACACCTTAGTAAAGTCTGCAAGAAATTTTCATGCTCTCTAAGAGTTTTTTTGAACACAAAAGTGTTCTCCAGAAGACCTTGAGTCCCAGAATTGTGCGCTGATACATAGCTCTGTAGCATATGAGAAGATATAATAAATGCAGTGAGATCTCTGCCACTATTGCAAAAATACTGTTTCAGAATGTGGAAATGCACATTTCTGAACTCCACAAGGTCCATTTGAGGAGAAGTTCTACCTCTGTGACCACTGTTAGAGGGGCCCATGCAAAAGCTGAGTTTCTTCAAAGGCATCATCCTCTTTAATCTTTTAATGAAAGGAGCAGGCGGCATCATTTCTATTCTAGGGGTGATGTTTAGTCTGAATTTTGGTTCTGATGGTGCAGGTGTTAGAGGGCTGTTCTGGGACAGCATGTGCATGGCTGAAGCTTAGCACCCAGCAGTGACTTGGCCAGCAAACTGACTTCTGCTGTCGGTCTGGAGGCTACGCGTGCAGGAGCAGTATTCAGGAGAAATGCAGTTCTCCTGCAGGTGAGCAGCCCTAGAGTTCATTCTTCAGACAACTCACTAAAAATAATCTATATTCAGTGAGTGACACAATTTAAGGAGTTGTAGGTGTAGGTACTCAGGTAGTGGAGAGCTGCTGAGCTGGAATGCAGTTTTAATTCAATACTCCAAGACACCTGCCTGAAGAAGGGGAATATTGGCACTACACATTATTGCTACAGCATGTTGATATTTCCAAAGGGGATGAACAGCTCCTGTGACAACATGAATAAAATGTACAAACTTATGCTAATTAGTCCAGCCCTATTCAGTATATTCATCAATGATCTGGAGGAAGGGGTGGAATGTCCTCTCAGCAAGTTTGCTGCAGATACCAAACTGGGAGGAGTGGCTGCCACGCCAGAAGGCCGTGCTGCCATCCAGCGTGAGCTGGACAGGCGGGAGAGCTGGGTGAGGAGAAGTAGAACGCAGTTCAGTAAGGGCAAGTGTAAA
>NW_010256887.1:0-5115 GCF_000690775.1 Eurypyga helias | reverse complement strand
CTCGATCCATTCTCTACCCAGCCTGCACATCCATCCATGTGATGTGAAAAGAAGTTGGGTTCTGTGGCTGAACATCTTTTAATTTGTGGAAGATCTTAGTGCTTTGATATTCTGTCAGATAGGTGAATCGGCCCCCCATTGCTGTTTTTAAACAGCCCAAAATAAGACCTTGCAATGAAGGTACATTGCTGAAGTTTGGTTTGTTAACAGAAATATCTGTGTTTGTTTTAGATGGGAAAATCTACGATGCGTATGTCCTGTACACAAAAAGCAGTGGAAGCAGAAGTTTCTGTCGTCTGGAAACCTTTGTTCATAGATTACTCCCTGAGGTTTTGGAACAACAGTGTGGATATAATCTCTTTATATTAGGAAGGGATGATTTACCAGGAGAAGGTATGCTTTAATTAGTAGAGATAAAAGGTTGTCTTTTGGCACATTGTTCTTGGGTTAGAAGATTATATATACAATTAAAAAATGCCTGGTTTTGGAAAACAAAGATGTATTTGTTTATTTTTAATTCATAATTTGTCTATTTTTCCAATGGACAGGTTTTTTTTATTTTTAATTTTTAATTTTTTTTGGTTTCATAGCAGAAATTCTGTTCTGATGTTATGAAGGTGTTGCACTTTCTTTTTAGTGTTGAACAAATGAGGATTCAGCAGCATTAATAATATTGTTAAGGTTTTTTGAATGATATCTGCTCCTGGGGACTGAAGAAAACAATTTTTATCAACAGTTTCATGCAGTGGATCCTGAATCATAAATGGAGGTGTGAAGATCTTAAACCTACCTCTGAGCCAGCTACTGCTCCATACAGATGCAGTTTTAAAATTAAGAAATATTTTACAGCAGTTGTAAAGTTTCTGTGCAAACTCGGATTGTTCCTTCATTACTTTCAGCTGTGGTCAGTGGTGCGGATGAAACCCTTAAGCAAAGCAGAAGACTGATGATTATTTTGGGATCAGAAACATCTAGTTGCTGCCTGTTAGAAGACACCTCTGAGCAACAACTAGCTATGTATAATGCTCTCATCTGTGATGGGATTCAAGTGATCCTTATAGAAATGGATGAAATGCAGGACTACACAAGCTTGCCGGAATCGATCAGATACATTAAGCAAAAACATGGAGCTGTTCAATGGAAAGGGGACTTCTCAGAGAACTCTTGTTCAGCAAATACAAGATTCTGGAAAAATGTGCGCTATCAAATGCCGTCCAGGAAAAAGGCATCTTACTCTGAAGTGTATTTATTGCCCCTAGCTTTGAACAATTCTGCAGCAAAGGGAAGTTAAGATGCACTTATTAAAAAATACTGAGAAGGGAGCTCTGAAATGTGGGGGTTTTTTACAGAGTTTTTTTATATTACAAAGTAAATATTTTCTTCAAGGAGTAAAAACTACTCGTCCCGCCCCAAATTACACCCTAAAAGAAAAAAATCCTGCAACTTTATTTCTAGTCTGGGTTTTGGATAGTGACACAATTTGTTGTGTTAGTCTTGCACAGATATGAGAAGTAAATGTTGCTGATGGTGGTAGGCTATTAAATAGTTGTGGTCCACATAAACGTAATATCCACTGAAACAGAAGCTGTGATGTCTGGGTTTTTTTAAATTGAAGCTGCTAAATAGCTGATAGGCTAAAAAGTTTTTGTAGTCAGTGTTTTCCTAGTTGCTCTGTTCGTCTTCTTGTTGCCTCTCTGTGATTGTCTTATTTCCTCATTACTGCACGAATCCGTGTTGTACGAGCTTTGGGGTTCCCTCTCAGCAACAGGCACTATCCTTGCTTCTTGAAGGGCTTGGGGAAACACGTGACATAGCAGGTATATTTAAAACTCTTCGTAAGACTAAATGAGTGTCAGCTGAACAGTTGGTACCAAATGTGTTCGGCAAATAGGATGGAATCTGTGACTTTTTAGACATTTGTTGAATAATTCCGTGTTGTCTGGGATATGGGGCATTTCCAAACTTAGTTTCTTGAAATGGCCAGGAGACAGAAATTACTTCAGATTTCGTGCAAACTGGAAGCTTTCTAGACTGTGCTGTTACCCTGGAAACCAGATGTTCTCATTCCCTGTCTCAAGCGTGCGAACTGCAAGCACAGAAATTCACTGCAAACCTATCAAAGGCCTGTGCTTGGGTTGGGTGTCCTGGAGAGAGTGGAAAATGGCCAGTTCTAAAACATGAGCAGGTGCTAATAGAAAGACATGGTGTCTTGCCTACCTGTGAAAGAAAAAAAATTAGAGGCATGTGGCTATATAAACCTGCTGGGGAGTAGCTTGGTGTTTGTGGACCCATTGTTCTATGTGCATCACTATGACAAAATGACATGCTGCTTCCCTTTCAAGGTGGTTTGAAGTGGCAAGAGTTTTCGTGCTTCAGCCTTAAAGGGCATCTGAATGTAAATCTGAATTCTGCACTGTTGTTCTTTTCTGAAGTTAAGTAGGTTCTTACATTATCCTTATTGGCAGGATAGCATCTGTCACTGAATTCCTTTCAGCTGGTACTCAGAAGCATGTATGCTGTAGAATATGTTCTTCATTGGGCTGTATTGATGGGAGAGAAGGCAAGGTTCAGGAGTGGAAAATATGTTTAAAGTGAAAGGTCTGCAGTAACACTTCATGATACCTTTTTCTTTGAGAAAGTCTAGCAGATGCTCCTTATGAGCAGTGTCTCGTTCTCCTGGCTGGTGGGGTTCACAGCTGTATAATTTTCTACAACCTGCACTGACTGCAGACCTCTAAGATGTCACATATCTGGGAGCAGGATAGATCCATCAGATGAGGTACTATTGTTCTCCTAGGTTGAATCAGTCATCTTTGGAAATGCATAATGTTTAGGCTGGAACCTTAAACAAATTAATTCAGGAATGTAGAGAGTTTAGCTGATGATTATTATCAAATTTTTACATTGTGTTTAGCCTTAGACTTGCTCAGAAATTGTTGAAAGTTATGCTTTCCTTCAAAGATCTTTTGTCACTTTTGTTTAAAAACAGAAACCTCTTATTTTTCACATAGAATGAGAGAAATAATAAAGAAAAGATGTTGAAACTATGGTAATTTTTTTTCAACTTTCTAATTTCATCCATCTGCTTTGAAATAAAAAAACCACCCATGGCTCTAGGAACTGCTGTCCTACAGGTAAGTACATTGATTTGCATGGAACTGTGCTGGTATTTTTTTGTTTCTTCTGTGAATGAGCTGTTATGAATTCTGGCCACTTTTTTCGTAGTTCTTTTCAGAGGTTTGCTGCACTATTTAAGATAAGCATTTTCCCACTAAACCGGACTTCTGAAGACTCTTAAGTGAAGACGGATGATTATGAGTCAGCAATTATCTACCTGGTACTTTCTTTTAAGCAACCACATTTAGCATGATTATGTAGGCATTTCAGTATTCTGGTGTGAAAATGAGTGTGGGAGAAAGGTTTCAGTTACAGTGGTTAATTGTTAGCTAACTACTTGAATGTAGCACGATGTGAAGTGGCTTATCCTTTTATCGTGGGACTTGATTTTGAAGCTGAATTTTGCCTCGGTTTTCTCCCCCCCCCTTTTTTTTTTTGGCAAGTCACATAGGAAAGCACACTATTTCTTGTGGTACAATAAAAGAAATCCCATGGAGACAATGTGCTGACTGCTCTTTATTAAAAAAAGCCTCCACAAATGATTAGTTGGCTAGAGCTTTGCTTCTGGAAACTCGGCAGCTTCAGAAGAAAAAGGCAAATGTGTTGTAATCTGTGAAAAAGTATTTGTTCGCCACAGTGTAGTTAGATGTATTTCAGTTTATTGTCTGTCTGTGCTGACAGAGGAAACAGTCTGAATGGTGTAAGATACATTGAAAGCATTCTCTGTGCCATTTTTCACTTTTCAACCGTAACTATGTAATATTTCTTCTGTTGGCTTTTTTGTGTCTATTTATTTGGCACTCCAGATTGCCCCTTCTCTTTCATTCCTTGGGATTAAATTGGCTCAAATTTTCTAATTCATCTGCATCTTGCTATACATACTGTAAGGCTAGGGGTTTTGGGAGACTTTCCTCCTTCCATAATTTGCTGTCCATATCCCACTTTCTTACCTAAAGGTGAGAAAATAAATGGCAGCTAGTTCTGAGACATGGCCTGTTTCATGTTTTAATGTACACATCTGGGAATGTGTTAATTCATGGGTAGAGGTTTATGTGATGGGGAAGAGCAGCCCAAACCTGCAATGAGTTGTTACAACCTGGTGGAGTCTATGCGGTGGCCGCAGACAGCACAACCCTGACTGACTTTTTCTTTTTTTCCTTTTCATTTGCCTCTGTATTGCATCCTAGAAGGTAGAAGAGCACAAAGGTGATTTCAGATTTCCCCTTTACCTTGGTGCCTTGAGCTTCTGTTAGGAGGGGAAGCTCGTTCTGCCTTTTGTTGGGCAGAATTGGGCTTGTTCAGCCTGGAGAAGAGGAGGCTCCGAGGAGACCTCATTGCAGCTTTCCAGTATCTGAAGGGGGCCTACAAGGGTACTGGGAGAGGACTTTTTACAAGAGCCTGTAGTGATAGGACAAGGGGTAATGGGTATAAATTGAAATCAGGGAGGTTTAGATTAGATATCAGGAAGAAATTCTTCACAGAGAGGGTGGGGAGGCACTGGGACAGGTTGCCCAGAGAAGCTGTGGATGCCCCATCCCTGGATGTCTTCAAGGTCAGACTGGATGTGGCTTTGAGCAACCTGGTCTAGTGGAAGGTGTCCCTGCCCATGGCAGGGGGGTTGGAACTAGATGATCTTTAAGGCCCCTTCCGACCCAAACCATTCTATGATTCTATGATTGTTTGGAGGCGATGGGAGCTTTAGCTGCTGTACCTCCTTCCATAGCGGCAGTTAGCTTGAAGATGAAGCAGGCAGAGTACAGCTAAAGTTTACACAATCTGGGCTGAGGAAAGGGTGGTGGTGTTTTGCCTAGTGTATTGGGTTTCCGTGGCAAGGCTTTGGGAGCAGGGGAGCTCTGGGGGTGACTTCTGTGAGAGACTACGAGAAGCTTTCCGTATGTCCAATGGAGCCAACGCCAGCTGGCTCCAAGATGGACCCTCCAAGCCCATTAGCACCAGTGGTAGCACCTCTGGGATAACATATTTAAGAAGACAAGAAAA
>NW_010256886.1:0-2448 GCF_000690775.1 Eurypyga helias | reverse complement strand
AACCATTCTCTGATTCTATGATTTTTTAAAATATTGTAGTACACCTATTGTTCACCCCTCCTAGTGCACTACAGGCTAGGGCAAAACTCTCTCAGGTAGTATCATTTATCTAGAAAAAAAGTCATTCTAAAGCAGAACAGCATGCTTCTGCAGAACTGTCTGTGGGACACCATACCTGTATACCTGACCCAATACATAGCTGAATATTGATTTCCATACTCTCAAAGCACACAGTTCAGTTAAGGACACAACCAGCCTCGCAGTATCAAACATACCAGATAAGCCAGGTCTTGGGTAAGGGATGTTATTTGGAAGCACTGCAAGTAAGTGATGGGGAACCTGCCGTTTCCACATATGGCTGAACAGCAGCAGGCCCCTGCCGATTCTGAACTGTCAAACAGGATTTTCAAACAGACTGCCCGTCTCCTTCTAACCACTCTGAATGATGAAGGCTCAGACAGCCGGGACACTGAGCCTGGCTCATACAGTGTCACTGAGCTGATCCCTGTATGTAGCAAACCCTGGTTCCAAACTTTGACATTCCTGTGCCATCGTATGCTCCGTCATACAGTCTGCATGGCTTGTGCCCGGAAGTTAGCAAAACAAGGAGATGACAAATACATATAAAGCTCTTTGTGACAGCTTGAAAATTGATCTTGCCTGGCTTACAAAGATAATGAAAGACATCTGTTTGTTCAAGATCTGTATTCTTTCCTGGTAGAACAATTCTTTCATATGACACTGATAAGGCCAAGCACTCCAAGCTTAATATATGGGTAATACATTAGCTTACCCCAACCACTTTAATATTTGCAATAAATAATTCATTTTATGGTGGGTACCTTACTACAGCACATACAGAAACTTCCAGTATAAAAATATTTATGAATTAATTCTTAAAGCTCCCCATTGCAGTCACTGACAGAACACTTAGATTTTAAGTTTATATTACATTGAAAAGACAGTAAAAATATGGCGAAATATTAATCTAAGTGGACCCAAAATACTTTGATCAGTAAAGCTTTGTAAATAGCTAAGTTGTGCACACGCGTCCTCAGCTCGAGGCAGTCACATTCGTATATCACTTCCAAAGTAGCTTCCAATAACATCCTATGGATCTACCGGCTACTTCACAGAGGAGAAACCCCCAAACTTTATGAAGCCACAATAATGAATAATGTATTTAATATTTTGCACTTTTTAAGTATTGTCTGAAAGTCTGCATTTTGCAAGATTTAAAACAAGGTCTTTCATAAAAAGAAAATTAAAAAGTCAAAGCACCTCAGGCTGATGAACCATCTGCTGTCACCCAGAGCCAATCCTCTATTAGCAGAATTTGTCTCTCAACACACACAATATCTGAAGATCTTGCATTCCAAGGAGCAAGCCATAGGCAGTGCTTTCGGAGTTGTAAATTCATGTTAGAAATCTTTCATCAGAAATACCAGCTAGACCCCTGCCATCCCCCAAACAAACAATAAAAATGTGGAATACTTTTCCAGGGGAAGCTATAAACGCAGCTTGTGTAAAAGAACAGTCTTAGAAAGAACACAGCAAATTTGTGATTTTGAAGTCTAGAAAGACATAGATAATGCCTTTTTGACTTTACCCTGGCCTTTGTATTTACATTTTAGGTAACTTTAATAAGATAGTAAAGAAAGAGAGCATGTGCAAGCAAGAGATAATATTAACAAATGAGGGTTGTACTGTACCATGAAATTATCTACCACATGAACTGATAGGTAATTATTTTAATATATATTATATTATTCATATAGATTAGATAGTTATAACAATCATATGTATTATTTTTAACACATTCCTTTCCCAAGCTGATAAACACAGAAGACCTGTTTGATGGATAAGGGATTGTTGAAATGACTATTAATATAAAGATTCAGTAATCTGTGATTACTATGATTCGGTAATCTATGACTCAGCTGTCCCTGAACCCTTTTATATTTATTGGGAAAATCATACATTCCTTTTGTCTCTATTACTTCTTGTTTCTCTCTACTGTTTAATAATTTATTTCATTAGAACTAATTAGATTATTGTGTGCATTAGAATAGATACTAGAGTTAAAAAGAAAATAAAAATAAATTTCTATCTCCATCCCCTCCAGCTGGTTTGAAGCACACTAACAATGAAACTCTTCTAGATTCATACAAATATATGACTGTGCTTTTTTTCTCCTTTCTACTCCTTCCTTCCCAAAGCAATAGAACTGGCTTCTTATTGCTGTACTTAAGATAATAGTGGAAAAAATCCACTTTTCTCCTTTTTTTTTTTTCCCTTGAACCCATGAAGGGTGGAATTCTGTCAACACTTCCATGACAGCTCTTCCAACATAAATCCAGAGCTATTATCTGATCTAATCTGCTAATAGTCTATCCATCAGTTAATTCCTACTGGGGTATTTTTGTTCTGTTTTTAAAGAATGTGCTG
>NW_010256885.1:0-11381 GCF_000690775.1 Eurypyga helias | reverse complement strand
GGCTCAGCCGGCAGCATCCCGGGCATTCCCAGCGAGCGCCCGCCAGCAGCCCGGCACTGGTTGAAATTCAGGCGTCTTCAGAGAGGGGAGGAAGATCCTCATCTTCCGAAGCCTCCTCAATGAGTGCCAAGCTCTCCAAGGAGTTGAGGCTGTCCCTGCCACCTTGTCTTCTGAACAGGACATCTGCCACCTTAAACACCAGCAGCACCTGCATCACGCAAGTGGGTCAACTCTTCCAGTCCTTCTCATCCACCCTGGTTTTAATTGTCCTGGTCACCCTCATCTTCTGCCTGATCCTCCTCTCCCTCACCACCTTCCACATCCACAAGAGGAAGATGAAGAAGCGGAAAATGCAAAAGGCTCAGGAGGAGTACGAACGGGACCACTGCACCCGCAGCAGCAATAGCGGCAGCCAGCAGCCTGGGACAGGGGTGCAGGGAGAGGCATCCCAAGGAAGAGACAGCCGGCTGGGAAGACCCCCCCAGGACTCGGAGATCCAACGCCCCTCTCCCTCGGCAGCCTCGGGCTCTCAGCAAGCACGGGCTTGTTTGGACACAGCTGGTGCGGGGCTCTTGCAGACGGTGATTTTGTCATGATGGTTTGGGGGAGACCTCACGAAGGCTCTGGTTGGTGTTTGTAAATACCCAAGTGATTATTCTAGTCCCCGAAGAAGAAGAAAACATTGCTAATTCAAATGAACGAACAAGCCCACAATCCAAGCGCATGACAGATCACACTGCGTTTCTCATTGACTGTGTGAGGAAAGGATGCATCTTTTTACTGGAGAAGGAGCTGCACACAGCTACCAAATTTCAAGTCGTCCACCTGGAGGAGAGGGTCGGGGTGGGGGATCCCTTTTTCCCTGGACATCATTACCCTGAGGACCGGGATGATCCCACTCTCTCAGGATTCCCACTGCACCCTATGTCACCATTGCATGGCGTGGTTTAGGGCATGGGTGAGTGGCGTGGGGGGAGAGGCAGGTCTGGCGGGTGTCTTGGGACCCCCTGTTCCATTGGAGAAGGGCAACAGCCCACCCTGTCCCATTTTGTTCTAGGACCTATGTCCCTGTTCCACCCCTCTTGCTCCTTTCCAGGAGTGGATATTGTTTTGTGTAGAAATGGCCACCCCTAGTTGGGCTTAACCACAAGAGCCCTCCCGCCCCACGGGCCCGTGCCCCTCAGCTGCAGTGCTGAGTATCCCACCGTCCAGGGGGGTTGGAGCGATGCCCGAGCTTTCCTCTCCCCTCAGCTCCCCTCATCTTCAAATGCCCTCCCCCATCCCTATCCCCTTGCCGTGGAATCCAGTAGCGTTCTGTGTGGCAGGGCGAGGTGATGTGCAGTAACTGGTCCGTCCTCTCCCAGGGGAGGGTGTCCTTGTACCTTCTGTTGGTCCTGAAGCAAATCCAGTTCTGCACCAGGCACCCCACACTGAATGCCTGCATTTACAGCTTTGCCTGCAGCAGTACAGTGCTGGCTTCTACTGGTTTTAAGCTGGTATATATTTTTAACCCTCCTAATGTAGTAGACAGTTAGGGACAGACCACACTTAATTTTCTTTCCTTTCTCCTTTTGGGGAGCAAACCACGTAGTTGTGCAAAATGTCTGCTCTTAAACCCTATCAAATATTTATTTCAGAAGTGGCTGGTGTAGTTTTTCCCTAGGAAGCACCAGGAGTTTTTTTGTCTGTGGATGGCAGGTGTGAGTCGCTGCTGGTGTGTCTTGGAGGAAGTAGCGTTGGGTAAAGAAAATGTGTCTTTACGTAGCAATTAAATCAATAAAGGTGCCTTAGCAGGGTGCCATATCCAAACTTTGAAACATCTTGTGTGGTATCATAACAGAGGCAGCCCTCTGCTCCTCATGTTACCATCCAAAAAATACAGCAAAGAAAAAGTGACCCCAAGGGATTTTTTTTTTTTCCTTTCTATCCCAGCATTCAGAGTGATTTGAGGAGATAGTAATAGTCCACAGTTTTTAATATTTTATATCCACTTCCCTCTCTGCTGTTCTCTGCCTCTGAGGGGTGGCTGTTAGGCAAGAAAAATCCCAGGCACATGCACCAGGGAGGTCTGGTGCCCTAAGCTGGGAGTGAATGCTGTCAGTCCATTTAAAATGAGAAAAGAGGGTGGCAGAAGTGCTCCATAATCCTCTGACAGCCTAAAAATGCAGAGGTTTCAGGGCAGCGTTTCTCTTACCCTGTTGTACCCCTTTCCAATCTTGCCTGGTCTGACAGGAAATTGGTGTTGAGTTTGGATATGTGCCTCCAGCGTTTCAGGCAAGTACTGTATCACCCAGCTCGAGGAGCTGCTCCGCCAGCTGAGCTTGGCGTGGGAAGCTACCTGCGCCCCAGAGGTGGTTCGCGCATCGCGGTTCGATGTGTGCGATGGCTGGCTCGCCACCAGACGGTACGATCGGATGCGAATGGCTATTTCATTGTTGCTGGGCAAGGAAATTGGCTTTGTTTTGTTTCCCCTAATAAAGGATGCATGAACTTTTGCGTTTAACCTCCTTATGCAACTGCAGCACAGTATTGCACCACAGGGAATAGATTCAGGACAATGAAGGTTGTTCAGTGAGCAGTAATGGAGCTTCCTGATCGTTGATCTCCACTAAATAGAGAGATATTACTTGCCCCTTTATTTTGTGCCTTTAAAAAAAGGAAAAAAGACCCACAAAAACCAATGTATAATTTCGAGGTTTATAAAAGCAATAAGATGTTCCAAATCATTCCAGTGCATTTCTGGTTGATGATTCCACTTCTTTAGTGTCTGAAGTCAGATACTCTTCCTTCTGCCTTATGCACTCAAGGCATGCAATAATTCCCCAGAAGTGTACTGCTTGTCACATCTCATTGCGGTTATAAAATTGCCCTATTTTTGAAGAAAAAAAGAAGGAGGGAGAGATAGATATATATATCTTTATATATATTATAGATATATAGGTATATATACTATTTATACAATCTCATGACACTAAAAGTAGTTGCAAAAATGTACCTAGAACTAAAATGTTACCATGTAAAACTCTATCTTCTGTTTATTAGCTTTGATTTAATATTTTAATATCTCTGTATTTATGTAAATCTGTGTAAAATATGTGGTCTATAAGTAAAATTTCATACTGACTTTAATTTTCTCAGAGCTGTGAGCTTCTTGTGGTGTCATTTAAGGTTTTGCATTTCTGAAGTTAAATTATACAAGATACAAGAAGTTATAAATTCCTATTATCACACAGAAATGCTGCAATAAGGTTCGTACATACTCCCAATGCACAATCCTAACCTGAAGTATTGCAGGCTTATGAGGTTTAATTGAACGGTCTCAGGAGATCTAGCTGATACAAGCAGGACACGTAGGTTTTCATTTTCATGAAACAATAAGCAATCTAGGGAATAAATGTGGATTTTTAAAACAGAGTTTATGCTTGGAGGTTCTGTCAAATCAATTGCTTCAAAACCCTACAGCTACAGCTAAACTTCTGCACTTAGCATTCAGTATTAATAAGGCTGATGCTTCTTTCCCCTCCCCCCTCCTACTTAAACTAGAAAAGTGTAGGAAATTGTTCATATTTCTAAAGCATACATTTTCAGCTAACTGTGAAACTGCCCAAAGGGTTTTGAATATACATATTTTATGCAAGTGTAATATCTATGTATCTGTATCCCTATATTTAAATATTTTTGTGTAACCTTTTCTACGATATTTGATAGAGATGCTGGGTAAATGCTTGTACCACTCTTGTACGTAAGGAAGGATTTATACCCTCTCGATGCGGACATTCTTTTTCCTGTGAATTTGCACTGGTTTCAGCAAGTTACGATGAAGCTGAGTGCTGACTGCTGGAAGAACAGACAGTCTTTCCTCTCGTATGGGGCACATCCTCTGGCTGGATTTTCCTGGTTCTGAGTAAGAAGTTGGGGCTGGTTGCCCGCTAGCATCCTGCATGTGTAAGAATAAGGAGTGCTGTGGCACTCAACAGTTCTGTCTGGTCCAGCCACCATCCTGTGGAAGAAGCATGACAGTAGTGACTTGTTTTGTGGAGCCTCGTGAGAACTGAGATCCCACCGGGCGATGCGGTGGTAGTGCTGGGGCTGGATCAGAGAGTCAGTGATGCCTTATCCTGTGCTCCCATCCTTGGAGCCCGCTGCTGCCCCAGGGCTTCAGCCAGCTCCCACTGGCATCCACAGGAGGGGCTTCCACGGACTGCCGGGGGATTTGGATCCCGCCCGTAGTCCACACGGGGGGTGACAGCTCTCCACACCACATCCCCACGGCTGGCCCTGCTCTACCCACCCTGGCAGCCTCCACGGGGATGGAAACCACCGCATCCCACGAGGGCTGGGGTGCTCCAGCCTGGCGACGCTGGGGAACCTGTGCTGCTGCTGTCAGCTCCGCTTCTATGGACCGAGGCGTTTAGGTTTCTACAGGGATCCTAATGCGGATCATGGACAGGGAATGTCATTTCATTAAAATGTGTCATTCCAGCATTTTTTTCTGTGGGAGTTTGTCTACTGCAAATGTAGTCTTGGATGAAATTTGCAGGCTCTCCATCCAGGCATGTTTCAGCTTTTGATACATCTCTCTCAGACATATATCTGTATATATATAGATATATATCTCGAAAGAAATGCTGGACAAAAAGCAAAGAACAGAAACTCCATATTACAGGCAAAACTGTCCCATGACTAAAAACTGGGGGGTTTTTTGCTTTTATTTTTAATTATTTTAAAAGCTACTATCTTTAATGTAAATAATACTATGTGATTAATGTTTTCCATAGCATTTCTGAGTAGTTGCTATCTTGTTTCTGGAAATCTATGTCCAGTGTTTTGAAGCAACTGTGCTTTTCTTCTTCTATTGTTATGAATATGAGTGCAACTTTTATGTAGAGAGGAAAAAGAACATGATTTGACTGTTTAGACAGGACTGAATTATTTTAAATCCAGTTATAGGACTTAGTTGCTTTTTTTCTTTCTAGTGGTTATTCTCTCTGCACGTTTGTATTTTTTCTATGGGTACTTGAAACCCTACATTTTAATATGTATGCAAGATATGAAGCGAAACGTGAAAAATGAAGTAGGAAACATTCTTTTTCCTCTTTTGTGTAAATAGCAAAATTTATAATGACTTAGATACCATTTGATTACGTTTCTCATCCACATAGATGTTGGCATGACTCATATACAAACCTTTAATAATGCTTTCATTTATGTTAAAAATTAGAACTACTTTTATCCAGGTCTGACTTCCTCATCTCTTTTGGGTATCTAACACTCTTTTTTTTCCCTGAAGCCAAGTTTTCCATCTCATCACTAAATAAATTTCTAGTAGAACAGAGCCTCCTTCTGTTTTTAGTCTTCTACATGTAGGTCTCTGGATTGAATCCAGCCAAACTCAATAGTAGAAAGTGTGTTACGAACTTGCCAAAAATAGATGGAGTCTCCTTGAGGAGAGAGGTGTCTGTCCGACATGCTAACAGGTGAAAAGCCTGGCAATGGTGATAGTTAGGTTTCCCATTTGGAGTTGTGGAAGTGATGCCTCCCCATCCCTTGGGTGGATGTGGGTGAAGGGCAACCCATTCCAGCCACAGCAGAGACAAGTGTCAATCTCCTTCCTCATATCGTTGCTCTAAACCATCATTTTCCTTGTGACACTATATCTCATTTCTGTAAATTATATGTAATATATTTCTTATTCAAATCAAAGAAGTTTTGATTGCTTCATTGTTACTGTATGTTCTCTGTGGATAACTGCAAGAATTCATTCTTCAACCCTTTTAACCCAATACCTCCACAAGCATCAATTTTGTATGAATTAGGAAATAAATAAATATTTGGATCAGAACACTGTCAGTAAAAATTGCCTTTATTTATATAATAGTGTTCCAATTGGCTTTTCTTTGTTGTTTTCTTCCTTGAAATGGAGCAATATAATCTGTTCATTATTTTACTTTCCTAAAGAGGACAAATAATTTGAAGAAAGCAGTGAAACACACACAAACAGGAAAAGATTTCACATTGTACAACAGAACAAAATCCCATAGGATCTGTTGTTTTCCCAGTAATTCTTTGTCCTTTGTTTTTCAGATCCCCCCTCAATCAAGCCATTTTTTTAACCTAAAACCTTTTGAAAGAACCCATGTATAACAGGTAGATTGCCCTTCTTTTATGGTTTTAGCTTTGCAACAAACAGTAACACACAGTCATTGACAAAGTGCAGGTTAAAACTTTCTAAACATCTAGTAATCTAAAAATAATAGAGTACCCTAGGGACTATGAGTACTGTAAATAAGGGATAAGTATAGAAGGTTAGAAGGAGAAAGTATTAGTGCCATAATACAACAAAAGCAGCCTGTGCTGGAGGATGAACTAATAATTGTAAATGAGTGCCCTCACATTTTATCCCTGGCTCTGTCAGTCAGACATTGTGAGGTCCTCAGCTTCTGAGCTACTTACGTAGTAACAGATATAAAACTTACCTGTTAAAATAAAGACAGGGAACATGCAAATATCTGCCCTGAAATTAATAACTTAAGCCTCATATACATGAACAAAATACTGATAGCTTAATGCAAATTAAGAGAGTGTTTACGCTAATCACCTGGCTTGGTTTATTCAAGTGCTTTCATTTGGCAGTGAGGTCCAAGTGGTACACTGCACAGCTGGGAGACGGGTGGCTAGGCAAGGTGCTTGAACAGTCACACTGAGTGGCTCAATTTAATTTTTAAGTTGAAGTGGAATAAGCATTATGAAGGAGAGTCAAGGCGACTAATGTTTATTTTACCATTTCATCACTTGTAACACATTTTCAGTGCAGAAAACAGCCTTGTGTGGTTTTGGGCAGAGTGCTGACTAAGGTAATAAGAATATAGGAAAAGACAATTCTTGGGAGTAAACCCATCACTAATGAAATTCATGGCAAAACTCTCTGAATTCAGTAGCTCCTGGACTATGCCCAAGGCGATACTAAATCTCACTCCCTGCTGGCTGTCCATCCTGTGCCAGTGTCATCAGAACCCTGACTGCTGCAGTTACTATTTCTAAGGCACATGGATTCCTCCTGTGTTCTGACTCACAGTCTGAGAGGTCCTGTAGGGAACAGCGTGGGAATACCTGGGGGTTACCTACATGTGATAGGCTCATGCTTACTTCTTGTTAGCTTTCGTTGTGTCCTGCTGTTCTCTCTGAATCTGATTCCCCACTGGAGAGGGACAGGAGCCCGATTCAGCCGCTCTGGTTAGACTTTTCATAAGATGGGCTATATTGGCCAGGCTTGTTTCTTCTTCCATTTGGTAATCTCAGCCTATCTCTGACCTTAGAAAACTTCTCTCTTTAGGTGATCAATTGGTTTGATTTCTGCAAAGAGGTATACTGATACTTTGCCCTCATCTTGATCCAGCATTGTCATGCATTTACCCGTAGTCCAGCTGTACTGGTATAGTATCACAATCTCTGCGGCAAGGCAGAAGCTTTTGGGAAAGTGCTGGCCTTCAGACAGTCTGAGAAATCCCGGCACGCTTCCCAACATGGTCCATTGGCTCTGGCACAACAATCACATTTCCTGATTAAGCTGTCAGCCCTAGACCACAGGCTGAAACTGCTGAGAAATCATCATTTTTTCATATCAAGAACACCACTCTAAGGAAAAATATCAGTTACTATGGAAGGGAGACTAAATAAATTAGAGGATGTGGTGATAATATGGGTATTAATATGCAAATATATATGTAAAACCTGTGAGACAGACAAGGTCAACCAAATGTCTAGTAACAGCTGACCACCCAGTCCACATTTTCTTCTTTTAAATCAGATTATCCCAATCCATTCTTTCACTTGTGGTCTTGAATACTATTAGACATATGCTTTTACTTTGCTGCTTAGCTAGAAAAATCAGTCAATGAGCCTCTGCTTCTCTATGAACTCCAGCGGAACTGTTTAAAGTCGATCTGTTTTCATTACAGAAATACAGTTTCTATTAAACCATCCTTTTGACAGGCCTCGGCAATAACACAGGGGAGCCCTCACTTCCAGCACGTGCGTTAGAGCTAGTTCAATCTAGCAACCGTGATGTATACAAGAGGACAACTGTCCCTGATGATCATACGGGGTCACTGCAAAAATCTGTAAACAATGATTGCATTTGAACAGAAAGCAAGAAACATGTAAACCTGAGACAGTCATGACTTTTTACCTATCTTCAGTGAAGAAAGTTCAAAACATCTCTGCTCATCACTTGAGTTATTCTGGATTTATATACCTCTAGAACTGAGCTGAATATCTGGGCCATTACCTATGTGACAGAGTTTTGCTGGAATCTGTTCATCTTGGGGTAAAGGGATAATGATAAACCTAGTGAAGGAGTGGAAAAGGTAGCTGAAATGTGACAGATGGGTTTTAGTATCACTGTTTGCATGGCGCTGTAGCCATGCTGCAGGGGTAAGGGCAGATTCCTCCGGCCAGTACACTTGCAAGTGAGAAAACATTACCACGTAACTTGGTATCAGATCTGGGTGTAATGTCTTCTATAAATGAAAACTTCAGATATTATAGCTTCCAAATAAACTCTTGAAATCACTATTTGGAAACAAAAAGATCTTGCTGGTTTAGCACTGGTGATTTGGTAAGAAAAATCTCTAGGATTTGCTTCCCAGTACCTTGGCTCGAGTAACTTCTCAGCTTAAGGTTTCCATTTGCCTTCCCATCTGCTGTCTGCTGCCAGCCCTCTTCCAGACCACTTCACCTGAATTCAGTGTTAGGTCTTCACTAACTTTTTTTACTCTGAAGTGAGTAAAGTACACTTGCATGTATGTATAATGAATGAGTTAGTGAATCACAAGGGAGCAACAACCGCTGGGAAGGCAATGGAGTAACATCCAACAGCAAGGGCAAGGACGCAGGCACACTAAACCCTTAGTACAGATTTGTGAGGAAGGGCTTTGAGTCCCATTTAGTCTATCTCGTGCCTAATATGGACATCTAGGATTAAAATATGCATAGCCTGCTGTGACTGTGGAGCTTCCCCTGGCTCTTGGGCAGTGTCACAATGCTCACAGCCTTCTTCACACCCCATGGTGTCCAGCTGTACTAGCTTGCTTTCTTCCTCTACCCTTTGAATGAAATCCTTCATGTTTCCTTAGATATAACCCTGCTCTCCTGGATGTCCAGCCCCATAAGTATACAGCTCCCACTCCTTCCCTAGTTGGCTTGCACATGGCATGTGTGGAGCTGCATGGGTGAGGGTGAAATCAGTGCTGCCAAGGTCCCAGTTACACCTACCTTCCTCCCCATGCAGCCACCAGCACAGGCTTCACCCCCAGCTCAGCCACCCACAGACCCCGTAAGGAGTCAACACCATTCAGCTCTCCGCTCTTCCGTCAAACATCGTTGAAATTAGCCAATGGATGCAAAAACTTGGGGGAGGACAACTGACAGGCAGTTGGGCAGCGAATGTGCCTGCACAATAATGCAGGCGTTACTGAAATAAGTTATTTTTCACATCTCATGAATTGTAAGTAAATTTCAAGACTTTTCTGGTGCCTGACTCATAGTTTTGAAATGTTTGGATTTGGTAATGCTGCTCAACAATAACTCTGAAGCCCATCTGTGCTGTTTATATGCTCTTTCTTCAACCTTCAGGCATTGTCTGTTTCCTTTGGTTTTCCAGACTGTAATCTTCTGAAGCAAGAAATTAGGGGGTTGTTTGATAATTGTGATAGTTACGTGAAGCTTGTTCAGAAGGTGAATCATAGATTTCTAAGACTAGAAGGGGATCTGGAGGCATATAGCTACAAAAATGATCTACTGTCTGTCACAAACAGGTTTTTAATCCTGTAATTCATGTTTCCTGCCTGGCAGGTCCAGTGGCACAGAAGCATTCATTTTTTAGAGAGTCGCAGCTGATTTCCAGCTTGCAAGTCCTGATTAATCCAGTTCATACTTTCTTAGGTTGTTTCTGTGATTAAAAAAGTTGCCTAAAAATAAAGGGTTTGCCCCTTCAAGGCAGTATTTTTTAATATACAGAATGAAGTTAGCATATGCAGTAGTTATTAGGACACTGTTAAAAACAGGCATCTGGCAAGGAAGGTAAGCCATCTGTGAAAATACAGTTCCTATTACATGCAATAACCCCAACAATGCCTCAGCTGTTATAAATTCACAGCACTGGGAGTGTAAACAAAACTGTGTCCTGGGGGAAAAATATTGGAAAGTGTTACATATGCAACCATGTACCTACCTGGGAGGTGTCAGCTGAATAAATGAGATGTCTGTGGTTTCTGTGGAATTTTGCCTCGCAAAATAAACTATTTTTTTGGATTTACCCTTCCGTCCCTTCATTGCTTACCCCTTATTGCAATGTCTCTTTAGAAAAAAAATCTTGTGCTGAACCTCCAAATATTTCTCTGTGCCTCACTAACAGCAAAGCAGGCTGAGATTTGGGGTTTTTTTTGACCTGATACTGCATTGAGTGGATCAAGGGTTGGACCGAAACCCTTCTGAAGTTAAGGAGAAGCTTACATCTATTTGATGGGATTTGGATTATACCAGAAATACTCCTGATGCATACCTCATAGGTTTTAGGGTCTAATGTGCAACAGCCATATTTGCAAGTTCAAATCCCTTTTAACAGGTAAGTATCTGAAAACTATTTTGTCTGTTGATTATACAATTTTATTTTCCAAAGAAGACTTAAGGACGTAATGGAGGGAGGTAAGTGAGTGGTTGTATGGTACTTTGTTGCTGGCTGGACTTAAACCATGACAACATAAATTGTATTAT
Organism: Eurypyga helias; assembly: GCF_000690775.1. NCBI lineage: Eukaryota > Metazoa > Chordata > Aves > Eurypygiformes > Eurypygidae > Eurypyga > Eurypyga helias. The sequence goes on along the minus strand of NW_010256885.1, from coordinate 608 downwards.
TAGTTTTCATAAAGTTAGAATTAAGCCTGCCATTTTATGACAGTTTTCAAGCTAAAGTAACAGGGATCTGTAACTGTAGAGGAGATGCAAATAAAATGTAATAACAACTCCTCAAGTTACAGACAATTTCACTTTGTCTAAAAGCAGAGAAATTTATTCTCATCCTTCCTCCTATGAATGGTGCAGTAGTTGTAGTGTTAGCAATTGCAAGTTTTATTCTTGAATTTAGGGATCTTTGCAAAATAAAACCATCAGGCTCTAGGTGTCTGTTGCAAATGAATGCCCCCTCCCTTCTCACATCTGAAGACAAAGTCACCTTGGTTTTGGTGACCAAGGAGAGGCCCATCAGCAGCCAGTTTGAAGGCCTGAGTAGAAAGCACAATGAGAAATTAAGGGTTCTCCAGGTTGACTGGATGTGGGCTAGTGGTTTTGGACTTGAACTAGCTCTCCTGAAAGCCAAGACACTTATGTTGCTCATGGTGCAGCTGGAAAAATATTCAACAGTCTTGTTCTTTTAAAGATGACCACAAAGTTCTTTAGTGGACTGCATACAAAACCAGAGGCCACATAGGGTCCACAATATTTGCATTTTTATAAATATATTTATA